>NW_026858392.1:0-19034 GCF_026571515.1 Ruditapes philippinarum | reverse complement strand
TATAGTAAAAACTTTAAAAAAAATTCTTTTAAAGGAATAACCCAAAAAGCTAGAGCTACGATATTTAGCATGAAACATCTTCTAATGGGTGTCTACCAAGTTTGTTCAAATAAAAAAGCCCTTGGGTCAAAATTGGCCCCGCCCCAGGGGGTCATTGATTTTCCCTATATGCCATATAGTAAAAAACTTAAAAAAAATCTTCTTTTAAAAAGAAACCCAAAGAGCTAGAGCTAAGATATTTAGCATGAAGGAACATCTTCTAATGGGTGTCTACCATGTTTGTTCAAATAAAAGCCCTGGGGTCAAAATTGGCCCAGTCCCAGGGGTCTTTGGATTTTCCCTATATACATGTAGTAAAAACTTAAAAAATTTTCTTTTAAGAACCCAAAGAGCTAGAGCTAAGATAATAAGCATGACACATCTTCTAATGGTTGTCTACCAAATTTGTTCAAATAAAAAGCCCTGGGGTCAAATTGGCCCAGCCCCAGGGGTCATTGATTTTCCCTATATACATAGAGTAAAAACTTAAAAATCTTCTTTTAACAGAAACCCAAAGAGCTAGAGCTAAGATATTTAGCATGAAACATGTTCTAATGGATGTGTTACCAAGTTTGTTTCAAATAAAAGCCCTTGGGTCAAAATTGGCCCCACGCCCTAGGGGGTCATATTTTGATTTTCCCCTATATTGCATATAGTAATAAAAAAACTTAAAAAATCTCTTTTAAAGAACCCAAAGAGCTAGAGCTAAGATATTTAGCATGAAACATGTTCTAATGAGTGTCTACCCAAGTTTGTTCAAATAAAAACCCTTGGGTTAAAATTGGACCTGCCAGGGGGAAAGGGGGGCAAAAGTCATTGTTTTTTAGCTCACCTTGCACAAAGTGCAGGTGAGCTTTTAGGATGGCCAACCAAATGGCGTCCGTCATCCGGTGTCCGTCCACATTTTATTCAAAAACGACATCTTCTACAATACCAACTTGGCCAATATTAATGAAACTTGGCAGGAATACTCATTGTATGAAGCTCTATCAAGATTGGTTCAAAGAATGCCATTCCATGCTAAACTCTGGTTGCTATGGCAGCTAAAAGAAAAAACTTAAAAGTTCTTTATACTTCAAAAATGGAAAGGGCTAGAGCTTAGATATTTCTCACAAGGCATAAGCTTGTTAGTTCCTACAAAGTATATTCAAATTATGGTCTAAAGCTGAAAAATTGGGGTCTCTATTTTGGGAGTTAAAGGGTTTTTTTTTTTATTGCAAGGTTATTATAGACTTTCTTTGTAGGGATAAATTGAGACAGTGTATCTTGTATTATTTGTCTCAACAGACATTGTTATGAAGATTTTTCTTTTAAAGCATAAGAAGGAATGAAAAGTTTGTTGAATGTGAATGTTTATTCAAAAACAGAGTTGATCAGAATAGCACAAAATTTGAGAGCTACAGTGAAGTTGATTTCCCCCATTCAATAATGGATTTTTTCCATTAATTTTCGTAATATCATAAAGAAAGGAAGACTGTGTCATTTCCGAAATACAATTGTAAAATATTTCGGTTCTTGACAATGACTGGCACATTTTATTGTGTATGAAATTGCACAAAAAACGAAAGTGAACAAAAAAATGTTTTTTTTTTCCACAAAAATTAGTTGATTAAGATAAAAGTTTAATTTTACAGTACGGATATTACATTTTTTATAATCCTTCCGGTTTGCGGGAAAAAAAATCATATAGCAGCTAGCTACACCGCACCTACTGATGAACGAATTATGTCATAATCTTTCATTCTGAGAACAAACATAACGATTCGAATCATCAAATAATGCATATCAAATCAAACCCAAACAATTTTGCCTCCGAAAACATCTGTATCAATCTGAACCTCGAGTTGAGATTATAAAATTATACTAAACCGGAAGTACATGACGAAACGACTGCCAATCAAGAAAATTGAGAAATTTTGTAACATAAACTCGTATTTCACTACAAAGAAGTGAAGATGAATACAATTATCGGTGTGCTTCGTTGAAACAGGTATTTTGTTAAATATTTGTTAAGTATTAAGGCATGACATTCTGTATTTATGTAAATATCACCTCCCGACGTCCTGTGTCATGATTTATAAAATTATACATGTACACATGTGTTATTGACCTCAATAAATGTTAGTGAAAATGGAAAAATAATTATGGTAATTATCCATGGTGCTAGTAATACTTGATTATCTTTATCATTTTGTTAACTAAGCAAGAAAAATACGTAATTTTAAAATAACTTAACCTCACAATATTATCAATTTATACTTGAAAATCTTCTCAAACAGTAATTTTTGAATTCATTATAGCTTAAGGTCTTCAGCGTACCCGTTTATATATATGACATGACGTGAACGCTGAAGATAACCCCGTAGGGAAAGTCCACCAATAATCGTGCCAGGAATCTGACATGCTCGTATTTATTTATCGAACATGCCACGAAGTAAAGTGAAGCATACCTTGATAAAACGATATATAATCTGTTGATAAGCCAAGGATGGACAAATAAAAATCTTATTAGGAACATAAACTACCTAATAGTTTCCGACAGGTAAAAATTTCGGCACTTGGCCGCCATATTGCCAAAATGTTTGACCACGTGATTACGAGATTGACCTTTATGAACCCATGTGTTTATAGATTACTTTTTATGCCCCCATTTCGAAGAAAAGGGGGTATATTGCTTTGCACTTGTCGGTCCGTCGGTCTGTCGGTCCGTCGGTCCGTAGACCAAATGGTTTCCGATTGATAACTAAAGAACCCTTAGGCCTAGGAACTTCAAACTTGGTAATGGTGATTGGTCATGACCAGTAGATGACCCCTATTGATTTTGGGTCAAGGTGGTCAAAGGTCAAGGTCACATTGACCTTGTAAGCAAAAACGGTTTCCGATCAATAACTAAAGAACCTTAAGGCCTAGGAACTTCAAACTTGGTATGGTGATTGGTAATGACCAGTAGATGACCCCTATTGATTTTGGGGTCAAGGGGTCAAAGGTCAAGGTCACATTGAACTTTGTAAGGCAAAAACAGTTTCGATCAATAACTAAAGAACCTTAAGGCCTAGGAAAACTTTCAAAAACTTGGTATGGTGATTGGTCATGAATCAGTAGATGACC
Source organism: Ruditapes philippinarum (assembly GCF_026571515.1). Lineage (NCBI taxonomy): Eukaryota > Metazoa > Mollusca > Bivalvia > Venerida > Veneridae > Ruditapes > Ruditapes philippinarum. The sequence goes on along the minus strand of NW_026858392.1, from coordinate 15,887 downwards.
CCTATTGATTTTGGGTCAAGGGGTTCAAAGGTCAAGGTCACATTGACCTCTTGGGTAAAAACGGTTTCCGATCAATAACAAAAAGAACCCTTAGGCTAGGAACTTGAAAAACTTTGGTATGGTGATTGGTCATGACCAGTAGATGACCCCTATTGATTTTGGGGTCAAAGGTCAAGGTCACATTGACCTTGTAAGCAAAAAACGGTTTCCGATCAATAACTAAAGAACCTTAAGGCCTTAGGAACTTCAAACTTGGTATGATGATTGGTAATGATTAGTAGATGACCCTATTGATTTGGGGTCAAGGGGTCAAAGTCAAGGTCACATTGACTTTGTAAGCAAAAACAGTTTCGATCAATAACTAAAGAACCTTAAGGCCTAGGAACTTCAAACTTGGTATGGTGATTGGTCATGATCAGTAGATGACCCCCTATTGATTTTTGGGGTCAGGGTCAAAGGTCAAGGTCACATTGACCTCTTGGGTAAAAACGGTTTTCCGATCAATAACAAAAGAACCCTTAGGCCTAGGAACTTGAAACTTGGTATGGTGATTTGGTTATGACCAATCAGATGACCCCTATTGATTTTGGGGTTAAGGGGTCAAAGGTCAAGGTCACATTGTACTTGTAGGTAAAAACGGTTTCCGATCAATAACGAAAGAACCCTTAGGCCTAGGGACTTCAAAAACTTGATATGGTGATTGGTCATGATCAGTAGATGACTCCTATTGATTTTGGGGTCAAGGGTCAAAGGTCAAGGTCACATTGACCTCTTAGGTAAAAAACGGTTTCCGATCAATAATTTAAGAACCCTTAGGCCTAGGAACTTCAAACTTGGTATGGTGATGGTCATGACCAGCAGATGACCCCTATTGATTTTGGGGTTAAGGGGTCAAAGGCAAGGTCACATTGACCTTGTAGGTAAAAAATGCTTTCCGATCAATAACTAAAGAACCTTAGGCCTAGGAACTTCAAACTTGGTATGATGATGGTAATGACCAGCAGATGACCTATTGATTTTTGGGTCAAGGGGTCAAAGGTCAAGGTCACATTGACCTTGTAGGTAAAAGCGGTTTCCGATCAATTTACTAAAAACGCTTAGGCCTAGGAACTTCAAACTTTGTATGGTGATTGGTCGTGACCAGCAGATGACCCCTATTGAGTTTTAGGTCAAGGGGTCAAAGGTCAAGGTCACATTGACCTTGTTAGTAAAAACTGTTTCTGATCAATAACTTAGAACACTTAGACCTAGGAACTTCAAACTTGGTATGGTGATTTGTCATGACCAGCAGATTCCCCTTGTTGATTTTGGGATCAAGGGATCAAAGGTCAAGGTCACATTGACCTTGTAGGTAAAAACTGTTTCTGATCAATTAACTAAAAACGCTTAGGCCTAGGAACTTCAAACTTGGCATGGTGATTGGTCATGACCAGCAGATGACCCCTATTGATTTTGGGGTCAAAGGTCCGGTCACATTGACCTTGTATGTTAAAACGGTTTCCGATCAATAATAAAAGAACCCTTAGGCCTAGGAACTTCAAACTTGGCATGGTGATTGGTCATGACCAGCAGATGACCCCTATTGATTTTGGGGTCAAGGGGTCAAAAGTCAAGGTCACATTGACCTTGTAGGTAAAAACTGTTTCTGATCAATTAACTAAAAACGCTTAGGCCTAGGAACTTCAAACTTTGTATGATGATTGGTCATGACCAGCAGATGACCCCTATTGAGTTTTGGGTTAAGGGGTCAAAGGTCAAGGTCATGACCAGTAGATACTTGATAACCCTTATTAATTGTTTGATCACTGGGTCAGAAGTCATGCATAATAACTTTATCACATGACTAATTGGCTGCTGATAGGGGGCATACATGTTTTACAAACATATCTTGTTTTTAAGATGTTGAAAAAGGTTATTTACTGACTGTTATATTCAATAAAATCATATTTAAATACTAAAAAATTTATGAAAATAAATAAAAACATTATCTTGAATAAAAATATCGAAATCATGTCAACAAAATGTTCTAAATATAGTACACAACTCTATTCAAATCTGTTCCCGCGAATGACGTCATACGAGGTCTCGCGTGGCACTTGAATGTCATGGCCGACTGTAGTCGGCGAAAATTGATGTTTTACAGTTTAATAGGCAATTTTAATGACGGTATTAATATTTTCTTACTTGAATTGGTATAGAACGATATTTAAATAATTGTTTTACCGTAAAATGCACAAGAATTGATCGGGTCAAGTGTATTTGCAAGTGAAAAACAAGAATAAATCAACTTCTGTTATTCTGGTTAGGTTTCGTAACGGGTCTAATCCAAAACTTTAATGCCGCATCTGATGAAAAACAAAAATGTTAAAAAGCGGCTTATAAAGTTTTGGAAGCCAGAACTAAATTCATTATTGAAACATGAAAATGGTTCATGAAGAGATTAAAAGAGAGGAAAAAACTGAAATGACTCATGAAAATTTTGGTCAAACAGTCTGCCACATGAAATTTTTACCTTCCTGAGATCCCTGCTAATTGTTGTTGTTGTTCTTTTTTTTTAGAAAGGGTGTTCTAAATTATGATAAACCACAGATGCTTGGGCCAACATGATACCCCTGAGTAAACACTATCAAAAACTATTTTGATATTTAAACACTAATGGGATATCTATTACAACTATAATACTGGCTTTCGAAAAAAAAAATCATATATGAAAAAAAAAATTCTGTTTACCATCCTGTATTGAGGCTTGATTCTGGGCAGGCAGGCGAATTGGTTGGGCTATTTTTCGTAACAGTTTTCTCAGCAACTACTTATCAGAGCCTCATGATATTTAGTATATGCAGCATTAACACATTGTCCAATACCATGAGATTCGATTTAAGGTATGTCGCTCATCCACTTCATGTTTACTGACTTAGTTAAATTCATAATAATGGTCAATGGTATGAATATTTCGTAACAATTTTCTCATTAGTTTAATTCATAATAATGGTCAATGGTACAAATTTTTTGTAACAATTTTCTCAGCAACTACTTATTACAGCCTCTTGATGTTTGGTTTACAACATTGATATGATTTCAGGTATGTGGCTCATCAACTTTCAGTTTTCTGACCTAGTGAAATTTTCAGCATTAATTGTAAATGGAAGGAAATTTCCGTAACAGTTTTCTTAGCAACTACATATCACAGCCTCTTGAAATTTGTTATTGTGACTGCAAAGTTCAGGTCTATCGCTTATCTTCTTCCTGTTTACCGACTTGGTTAAATGTTCGATATGAATGGTCATTGGTAGGAAATTTTTGTAACATCACAGCCTCATGAGTCATGTTATTTGGTATACAAATGCAACCTGGCCATTTTTGTCTTTGACCCATTTTTATTGAAGTATTATCCAAATTTGTACTTCGTCTTGTTAATTATGATGTCATTGTTAAAATTTTCATGATGTAAACACGCCACAGGGAGTGTATTTTTTAGCAACCTGTACATTAAAGAAAAGAAAAAAGAGGTATTTCTATACACTTGTTTGCATTCCTGTTGCTGTCGGCCAAAAATACATTACATTTGACACTAACCTTTAAATGACATTAAAGAATTTTATAAACCTGTTGTTTTTTTTTTAAAAAGGAAAATACTTTATAAGATCTATTCCTAAGGTGAGCGATATAGGGCCATCATGGCCCTCTTGTCATTATTTGTGTATAGTAAAAACTTAACATCATGAAACATCTTCTAATGGGTGTCTTCCAAGTTTGTTCAAATAAAAGCCCTTTGGTTTAAACTGGCCCCGCCCTGGGGGCCTATGTACAGGTGAGCGACCCCAGGGCCATCATGGCCCTCACTTGTTTCTTTTACTATCTTTTTATTTTTACATTAGATGCAATTGAATTGGAATATAAAGGCAGTTTTGTTATAAGATTGAATAATTTAGATATACCGGAAATAATGATTTACAATGCATACAGAGTTATAAGCTATATCTCCGCAATCGCCACAGGTTATGTCATTACCGAACAACATCCACTTTTGGATAAAAACCGCTATAGAAACTAGTTCTTCTGAATGAATACATCGTAAATATAGTAAAGTCGTCAGAATTATATAAATGAGACGAAACATCTCAGATAGATATTTAATCAAATAAAATTCCTGATTTACATTTATGCAATAAAATTGGCCTAAAATGTTTTACAAAATGAGTATGGAGCTCCGTAACAAAATTTACCTGGGTATACCGGAAAATGTTTTTGTTTTTTTCTTAAAAAAAAAACCTGGCAATTATCGTGGCTTCGAAAAATAGAAATTTCCTAAGCTATTCTTTTGAATACCTTTTTTCACACATGATTTTCCTTTCACTTTTGTTTGCCTTAGATTTTTGAAAAGAAATATGTTTCGAAATTCAGCGTATATTGCCTGATTCAGTACGGGTAAAATTAAAGATTGGGCCACTCGACCATTCGACCCATAACAATTCATCGAACTTGGGATATTGACAATTAAGCCAGAGCATGGAGCTAAATATAGGCATCTGCATAAGAAATAATCATTTGGAACTAACTGTAAATCAGTGTAAGCATAAAGAAATAATACATTAAATGTATGTTCAGAAAATGGGAATTATTTTAATCTGCTTATAGGAATTGCCGAAAAACACCGAAAAACACCAAAAAATACCGAAAAACACTTTTATTTAAGGCTGTGATTAAATTCAGCAATATAAACAATTTTTGATGGTTATTTGATGAAAGGGGTTAATAATTTTCCATTTTAAAAACCCCGATAATATATCTTTAAAAATGTGATGAAATTGTTAGCTGACCTCCCGTCGCACTTTAGAAAACCCCCAAAAAACCCCATGCCACAGGCAATAAAAAATGCTAATTTCCATTTTAATCACTAGAGTAATTGTTTTTCACACTTCCGATCACTAATTTATCAATTGTCAGCATTATATCGAAAAGAACACACTATATGTATAAAAATGTTTTTGGAAACTCAACGGGTAAGCTTAAAAAAACATGGATAAGCTGAAAAACACTTTTTACGGCGATACAATTTTTATATAATTCCAACAAAATTAGTTTTATCTTCTTTTTTCTATCCTTTAAATGATTAAAGTTTACTTTCTTTTTGCAACCAGTGTAAATTAGAGAATGATTCTATTCTGTATTTAATGCGATATGAAAGTGTTTTTCGGCAACGTAACAATCTAGCGTCAAAAACATGGAAAAGCCGAAAAACACATTTTTTACGGGCGATAAAGTAGTCGTAGTCAAGACAAGAGCCGCTATTAAATTTTTTTTTCAACCTTTTAAATGAATAACTATTACTTTTTTTTGTTACCAGTGGAAAATGTCAGTGATATTATATTTATAAATACAGTATGAAAGTGTTTTTCGGCTACATTACGGTCTAGTGTCAAAAACATGGAAAAGCCAAAAAACACATTTTACGGGCGATGAAATGAACATATTCAAAATAAGAACTATTTAATAAATTTTTCAACCGTCTAAATGAATGATTATAACATAATATTTGTTAGCAATGTAAAATATCAGTAATATTTTTGTGCCCCCACGTTAGTGGCGGGCATTTAGATTTACCCTTGTCCGTCCGTCCTTCCGTCCGTCCGTCCGTCCGTTCACTTTTGTGTCGCATGTAACCCAAAAAGTATTTGACCTAGAGTCATGAAACTTTACAGGAATGTTGATCAGCATGTGTCGTTTGTGCACCTGGGTTATTTTCATCTGGATATTTTTTAGTATTTTCAGAGTTATTGCCCTTGACTTAGTAAAATTTTGCAATTTTTCAACTTGTGTCGCATGTAACTCAAAAAGTTTTTTGACCTAGAAGTCATGAAACTTTACCAGGAATGTTGATCAGCATGTGTAGTTGTGCACCCTGGGTATTTTCGTCTGGATATATTAAGTATTTTCAGAGTTATTGCCCTTGACTTAGTAAAAAATTTTGCAGTTTTCAGCCTTTGTGTCGCATGTAAACTCAAAAATATTTGACCTAGAGTCATGAAACTTTACAGGAATGTTGATCAGCATGTGTTTTTTTGTGCACCTGGGTATTTTCGTCTGGATATTTTTAGTATTTTCAGAGTTATTGCCCTTGACTTAGCAAAATTTTGCAATTTTCAACTTTGTGTCGCACGTAACTCGAAAAGAATTTTTACCTAGAGTCATGAAACTTTTACAGGAATGTTGATCAGCATATGTAGTTGTGCACAGCTGGGTATTTTCATGTGGATATATTTAGTATTTTCAGAGTTATTGCCCTTGACTTAGTAAAATTTGGCAATTTTCAACATGTGTCGCACGTAACTCAAAAAGTATTTGACCTAGAGTCATGTTACTTTACAGAAATATTGATCAGCATGTGCAGTTGTGCACCAGGTATTTTTGTCTGGATTTATTTAGTATTTTTAGAGTTATTACCCTTCTCTTAGAAATTTTTTGCAAATTTTTCAACTTGATTGGACATAGTCATTAAACCTTATGGGCAGGTTGCTCAGCATATTTTAGATTTGCACCTGGGGTTTCGCTTTGTAGGATTTATCAAATATTTGTAGAGTTTATTTCCCTTAGACTTAGTAAAAAAGATTGACAGAATAGTGGCGCGGTGGGGGCACCCGTGTCCTATGGACACATTTCTAGTTGTAATAAACATTGTATGACTGTTTTTCGGCTATGTTACTGCCTAGCGTCAAAAACGTAGAAAAGCCAAAAAGAAAAAAAACAACAAACAAACAAACACATTTTACTTACGATAAAATAGATATATTTAAAAAAGTACTGCTTAATACAAAACCACATTGGACGCACGATAAGAAAGGTATATGAATAAAAATACCCATAAAATTAGACTTTTCAATTGTTTAAATAATTAACTTTTACTTTTTATTTGTTTATAGTAAAAAATAATCTAGCAGTCGTTTTATATTTATATGCTATATGAACTTGCGTAGTTTCAATAGAGTAAAGAACATATGTAGAAAAGCAATAATTTATGCTGATACCATGGCTACACATCATCTAAATCATTACTCAGTATTCATTTTTATTTGTTTGGGTCGTCAGACCAAACAAATAATGGTAGCGAAATTTCAGAGTCTAATGCTGTAAATTGCAAATGCCGAAAGTAGTCCACTTTTTTGAAGCGGTTACTTCCCTTTATATGTAACTCTAATGCCGAAAAATTCAGGGGAGATCACTGCGTAAAGATGGTTCAAAGACAGGACATCTATATTCAAGCAAAATAATTTCCCGAATGGTCGAAATATTTCTAATATTGTTTTATTGTATTTTCTGATCGAAAATAAGTGAATACAAAGCGACATTCAATCTCTGACACAGAAGTTTACGACAAACCTAACAACCAAGTAGTTCTCCTAAAACAGCTTTAAACTAGCGATTTAAAAGAAAGAAATATTTTTATTTTGTTACAAGTATCCAACAAATTACAACGGCATTAAAAGTTTTAAAAAATAGCATTGGCTTATAGAATTGTCAATAAATGCACAAATCACAAATTACGCGGATGAATATGATTTTTATTCAATGAAAATACTATTTTTAGCGATGTTCGATTACCGAATATTACACAAACCGAGTAGTGGAATATATAGATTCTACATGTCGGACTGTTTGGGCGAGAAGATTTTCGCCTAAATTATTTACTTCAATTTTAAACAACAGGTTTATCCTGAACAAAAATACCTCGAAATTAATAAGGATTTACAAAAACCCGAAAATGCAATGGAAGTTCTATATTTAGAATGACTTTATGTTATTCAGACATTGTTTGTTATAACTTCTCCGTGGTGCAGGGGTAACGCGCTCGCTTAGTGAGTGAGAGGTCTGGAGTTCAAATCCCAGTCGAGGAAACTTTTTTTTTTAAAATTCTTTTTTTAAGTGTCTTTGTAAAGGAAGTAGCCATGAATATGCAAGGATAAAGTGTGGCTGTCGTAAAAAAAATGAACATAAAATGATTCAAATGTATCAAACTCCTGGTGCCTAGCAAAATGAATTATAAATACATAAAAAATAAACTTATACAGGGAAAAGACATACAGATATACAGTACGATTTAGATTTCAAAGATCAGAAAATACCACATAACTTGCAGCCCTTTGATTCTTTATAAATATACATGCTTATAGTAAGCTCCAGGATTATTTACATCTGTATTAAACAACAGTTAAAGTCGTTTTACCAAGCCCTAATTTAGATCGAATAATATGGTTTTCTTCAGGCCGTTCACATATAAATTCACCGTGGCTGAAGGCGTTTTCACGCTCGCTTAGGAAGCGAGAGGCCTGGAGTTCAAATCCCAGTAAAGGCAAACTCATTTTTTTTTCAAATTGTTTAAGTCAAATAAACATTTGGATTTTGAATATCAGTGTTGCAATCAGTCTTATAGCCAATTTACTACAATTAAAACGCTTGGAAAACATTGCGTGGCACTATACATATAATCTCACAACCTGTACCTTTCTTACATTCTGAGACCCAAACAAATTCAGCGCCTTCTGTGCTTTGATTATTATCTTATTATTTTATTTCAGTGGTGGAAACTTATAGGTTGGCTCTGGGTGAGCTTTTTTAGAATTGTTGAATGTTGGTCATCCATCTTATGTTCAACTGTGGTCTTGTCCATATTTTGCATCGTTGGCGATACCCACGGCCAACCATTTACATTTTTTAATGCGTTTATTTTAAGGTCGCCGCCGGAAAGCCCAAGTACTCTCAAGTCGGGCCATCCTTAGAAGCGCCCCGCCGAGATTTTTTTTCGTTGATTTTTTCTAGCTTTTAATTGGTGGAGGTAGACCCCAGGTGCCCCTCCGGGGCATTATTTAAGGCACAAGCGGGCACCTGGGTAGAACCACCGACCTTCCGGAAGCCAACTGGACCCGAGTGAGGATCGAACCTACAGCGATGAGGGACTTGTGATCTCAAGTCAGCGACCTTAACCACTCGGGCCACGGAGGCCCCCTGCCATTTACATTTATCCAGTTATGTCATGTTAAATGTTAATAACCATGTGTAATCCGACGATGACATTTAGTTTGTTAACACTCTTCTGGTCATTTAGTTTGTTAACACTGTACTGCGTCCACACTTTTGCCCCGCAATTGTCACCACAACATTGTAAGAATATGTGTGACAGGTTTGGGCTCGAGTTTTGGAACATGGATCACCTTGGTTGAAAAATCAGGAAAAAAAAAATGTAGGTCACAGTAGCCAAAAAATAGAAAAAAAAGTTTTAGCTCAATATTGTGAATGGTTCATCTAAAGTTAAGCCTGATTATGGAAAAAAAACTTGTTAACTTGCTGTCCAATATAAATGAATTTCTTGGAAAGGTTGTATATGAAGACTATATGTAAACAATTAATGAATAATGAAACTATATTACAGTACATTTGAATTGTTTATGCCCCGCCATGTAATGGCCGGGGCATATAGTGTTACCCTGTTCCGTCCCGTCATTCCGTCCTTCCATCCTTCCGTCCTTCCGTCATTCTGTCATTCCGTCATCATCAGTTTCCGTTCATTATCTTAAGAACAGTTGCACACATTCAACTCAAATTTGACATATGGATATGTCATGAGAAAATACAGGTCAAGTTCGAATTTGGTCATGGTTCGATGATTTTTGGCAGAGTTATGCCCCCTTTTTCTTTTGAAAATAATATGAAATTTTCAGTTTCCGTTCATTATCTCCCCAACGGTACAACACATTCAACTCAAACTTGACATATGGATATGTCATGAGAAAATACAGGTCAAGTTCGAATTTGGTCGTGGTTTCGATGATTTTTGGCAGAGTTATGCCCCTTTTACTTTGAAAATAATATGAAATTTTCAGTTTCCGTTCATTATCTCCCCAAAAGGTACAACACATTCAACTCAAACTTGACATATGGATGCGTCAAAGGAATGTGCAGGTCAAGTTCAAATTTGGTCATGGTTCAATGATTATTGTCAGAGTTTTGCCCCTTTCACTTTGAAAGTAATATGAAATTTTCATTTTCCGTTTATTATCTCCCCAATGGTGCAACACATTCAACTCAAATTTGACATATGGATATGTTTTTTGGAATGCCCAGGCCAAGTTCGAGTTTGGTCATGGTTCAATGATTTTTGGCAGAGTAATGCCCCTTTCACTTTGAAAATAATATGAAATTTACAGTTTCTGTTCATTATCTACCCAACAGTGTTACATATTCAACTTAAATTTGACATATGGATATGTCAAAACGAATGGGCAGGTCAAGTTGGAATTTGGTCATGGTTTGATGATTTTTTGGCAGAGTTATGTCCCTTTCACTTTGAAAATAATATAGATACATCTTAGGAATAAGCAGTTTAAGTTTGAATTTGGTTGTAGTTTAATGATTTAAGACAAACTTATCTTTCCTGAATGTTGGAAAAATTTTGAACTTTTAGTTTCAGCACTCTTACTTTTAGCCATTATTTTGGCTACAAATATGCAATATGCTATTTTTAAAAGGTTTAGACTGAATAATTTCAGTGCCTTGAACATTGTATGAAAATGGTTTGTGTTAACATTGAAAAGTTTTAAGGGCTTTGAACTTAAAATGAAAAAAATAATTAATGCATCATCTGAAATTTTGGCTGCATGCGGGGGCATCCGTGGCATGATGACACATTTCTAGTTTTGATTATAGATTTTATTTTTATTAGTAAACGATAAAGTAATGCATTTGAAAATTAATGTGTAGAGATGAATACAACACACCAGAATATATGTATTAATGCATCAAAGTACAGTACATAGATCTGTAACATGGCAAGCTATACAAAAGGATGTACTATAATTTGGTAATTAAGTCTTGGAGGATGTTTCAAAAATTGACTTTGTATAGACTTTAAGCCAGGTCATGTCTTTTATTAGATAGCATCACTGAAGACTCACTATTACTGTTTCAATATTCTATACTGCAGTCCATTTAACACTCACTATTACTGTTTCAATATTCTATACTGCAGTCCATTTAACGGGGGTTCAAAAAATGATTTCTTTATTGCTCATCTATCAGCTTGCCTAGCAATACACAGATGGAACATCACATCTTCCTTGTCTCATAAATAAATTTGGAAGAAAAAGCCTTGGTGTGAGTCACTTTTTAGGGACATTGACCTTGGTCCAAAGATGACCCCTATTGTTTTCGAGGTCAGTAGGTTAAAATCAACATGGCCTTGATGAAAAAAATGGATTATATTATCAAGCAATGTATACTTCAGTACTTTCAGTGCTTTGATTATCCTGTGTAGTGTGTAATATATAGTAGTCATAGTACTTTTGCAGTGCACAAGTTTTTCGTGCCAACTTAACTATAGTTGAAACAATTTATGTACATGCATTCCGTATCAGGCTAAATATAGCAACATTTAAAAACTATAGTGAAATAAGAAGTTAATAGAAAATAATAATACTTTATTTTAACTCATGTTAAACTTTATTTTATATTTTAACTCTTTTTCTAAAATCTGTAGGAAATGAAATTTTGTAAACTTACTTTAGTTACTGACTTGTTAAAATGTAACTTTATATTGTACTTATTACATGTTTTTCATATATTATATATTATTTGAATACATGAAACTAAGTTCTTATTACATTGAATATTGATTTTGTAATGTTAATTTAAGTATTTTATTATTTACATTTTGTTGATGTGGTACCTGTTACCTATTTTAATTATCAAAATGTTAAACTCATAATGCTAAGTGAGTAATTATTTCCCCAACTTAATTTTAATTAATTATTGTTATTATTTTGAAATAAATTGTCTAAGAATTTTATATATTGACATACATTTATTGAGAACTCTTAATTAAGAATATTTCTTATTATACATTGTATTTGTAAATATAATTTCTTGGACTGTCTAAAATAAAGGATATTTTGACTTATACTGTCTATGTGTTTTTCTACAGACTGTAAACAAAATAAAAATCCATCCCCTAAGAAACGCAGTTTCGTAAAACTATGCACATATACTCGTATGTATGTATGTATGTAAACTTGTATGAGAACTGAATCATTGCGTACGGTTTCACTCAATAAATATGATACATGTATATATTTCATCACTTATGAAATAAAGTATTGCATAGGTTGCTACATTCAAAATTTAAATTAATAGATATACATTACCACCAATAAACTACAACTTTAAATTGGTTTGCCAACTGTTTAATTTCTTCATTTCATCAATATTTTGTATTTTTAAAAGGTTTTGTATTCATGTGAATAAACAGTCTTAGCATTTGAGAAATGTTTAAATCATGACAACATGCTAATTCTTACTTGTAAGGAAGTTAAAACTTAGTCTTTGGAACACATTTACAAATTGTAAATGCATTTACTTGTTCTAACGTAGATGTTCATTTTAAGTTAAGTAGGATTTTTTGTTACATTTCAGGCAACTTTATAGGCAAAAGAAGTTACAAAACTCGAGAGTGTATAAAATATGGCAACTATGGCCGAGACGGATTCGATTGAAAGGGGCTTCCGTCGGCTCTCGTCTATTTTTCATCCGCCTGTTCTGGACGCCCATAAATGTTATAGATGCAAGGATGCAGTCTATCATGCTGAAAGAATGGGACCCGTCCACGAGGTCATGTACCACAAACATTGTTTTAAATGTGTTGTCTGCGACCAGCATTTGACAATGAAAAATTATTTTACTAGTCAGGTAGACCCTAATGACAGGGATCTTTATTGTTCGAATCATTATCCGCGAGTAGGCGCGGCTAAATACGGCCAGAGTGCCATTGGTATTTCGGGGACCCGTGAAAGCTCAGGAAACTTCAGAAAAATGAGCAAGAAATTAGACAATCAAGTCCGAAAACCAGGAACTGTTCGTATACCATCTTACGATGCTCAGGCAATAGCTATCAAAAAGGATTTTAACATCGCCAAAGGCACAGGAATACACTGCAGCTGTGAATGCACAGGCTCAAAAAAAGTGAGTTTGCCCCCTGACGCAATGGGTATCAAACAACCAATTGCAGCCCAAAAACTCAGTAAAACAACACAGCAAAATCATGCAGGACATATGTACCAACCAAAGGTAAATGTATATTATACTTAAAGTGTGAATGTTATTTTATAAGTGGATCTATATATTGTCAGTTTTGATATCAAAACTTTGAATTTCTGACAATGGAAGATTTCACAATAAAGGACATCTCCATTGCAAAAGAACTCTACCTTCCTTAATTTTGGAGTTATTGCCCTTTGTTTATTTTTACACTTTGAACATTGTCCAGGACATAGCTTTGAAAGTATAAGAGATATGAACATGAAACTTTGTAGGCAGATATATCTCATTGGGTAGATGTGCAGTGCAAAAGAACCATAACTCTGCCTTGACTAATTTTGGAGTTATTGCCCTTTGTTCATTTTTACAATTTGATCATTGTCCAGGACAAAACTCTGACACTATATGAGCTATGAACAAAGATAGATCTCATTGGATAGATGAGCAGTGCAAAAAAACTGTAACTCTGCCTTGCCTAATTTTTGGAGTAAATTGCCATTTGTTCATTTTTTCAATTTGGACTTTGTCCTGGACATAACTATAATTAAGAGGTATCAACAAGAAAATTTGTAGGTAGATACATCTCATTGCTTAGATATGCAGTGCTAAAGAACCGTAACTCTGCCTTGCTTATTTTTGGAGTTATTGACCTTTTTTATGCCCCCCCATGTAATGGCCGGGGCATATAGTACATGGCGGGGGCATATAGTGTTACCCTGTTCCGTCATTCCTTCCTTCCGTCATTCCGTCATCATCAGTTTCCGTTCATTATCTTAGTAACGGTTGCACACATTCAAACTCAAAAAAATTTTGACATGTGGATATGTCATGAGAAAAATACAGGTCAAGTTCGAATTTTGGTCATGGGTTCGATGATTTTTGGCAGAGTTATGGCCCTTTTACTTTGAAAATAATATAAAATTTTCAGTTTCCGTTCATTATCTCCCCCAACGGTACAACACATTCAACTCAAATTTGACATATGGATATGTCATGAGAAAATACAGGTCAAGTTCGATTTTGGTCATGGTTTGATGATTTTTGGCAGAGTTATGCCCCTTTCACTTTGAAAATAATATGAAATTTTCAGTTTCCGTTCATTATCTCCCCAACGGTACAACACATTCAACTCAAACTTGACATATGGATATGTCATTAGAAAATACAGGTCAAGTTCGAATTTGGTCATGGTTCGATGATTTTTGGCAGAGTTATGCCCCTTTTACTTTGAAAATAATATGAAATTTTCAGTTTCCGTTCATTATCTCCCCAACGGTACAACACATTCAACTCAAATTTGACATATGGATATGTCATGAGAAAATACAGGTAAAGTTCGAATTTGGTCATGGTTCGATGATTTTTGGCAGAGTTATGCCCCTTTTACTTTGAAAATTATATGAAATTTTCAGTTTCTGTTTATTATCTCCCCAACAGTACAACACATTCAACTCAAATTTATCATATGGATATGTTTTTGGAATGCCCAGGCCAAGTTTGAATTTGGTCATGGTTCAATGATTTTTGGCAGAGTAATGCCCCTTTCACTTTGAAAATAATATGAAATTTACAGTTTCTGTTCATTATCTCCCCAACGGTACAACACATTCAACTCAAACTTGACATATGGATACGTCAAAGGAATGTGCAGGTCAAGTTCAAATTTGGTCATGGTTCAATGATTTTTGGCAGAGTTATGCCCCTTTCACTTTGAAAATAATATGAAATTTTCAGTTTCTGTTTATTATCTCCCCAACAGTACAACACATTCAACTCAAATTTGACATATGGATATGTTTTTGGAATGCCCAGGCCAAGTTCGAATTTGGTCATGGTTCAATGATTTTTGGCAGAGTAAGGCCCCTAACACTTATGAATAATATGAAATTTACAGTTTCTGTTCATTATCTACCTAACAGTGTTACATATTCAACTCAAATTTGACATATGGATATGTCAAAGGAATGGGCAGGTCAAGTTGGAATTTGGTCATGGTTCGATGATTTTTCGAGTTATGTCCCTTTCACTTTGAAAATAATATAGATACATCTTAGGAATAAGCAGTTTAAGTTTGAATTTGGTCGTGCTTCAATGATTTTGGACAAACTTATCTTTCTTGAATGTTGGAAAAATTTTGAACTTTCAGTTTCAGCACTCATACTTTTGTTGAAATGTATGTAGCCATTATTTTGGCTACAAATATGAAATATGCTATTTTCAAAAGGTTGAGACTGAATAATTTCAGTGCCTTGAACATTGTATGAAAATGGTTTGTGTTAACATTGAAAAGTTTTAAGGGCTTTAAACTTAAAATGAAAACAATAATTTGTTCAAAATAAATTGGAACTGAATATTATAACATCTGAAATTTTGGCTGCATGCGGGGGCATCCGTGGCATGATGACACATTTCTAGTTCAATTTTACATTTTGAACTTTGTATGAAACATTACTGTGAAACTACAAGATGTATCAATAAAAACTTGAGTCGGTAGATAGATCTCATTAAGTAGAAGTGCAGTGCAAAGAATAGTCACTCTGCCTTGCCAAATTTTGGAATTATTGCACTTTGAACTTTGTCTGGGACATAACTCTGAAACTACAAGAGGTGTATTTATTTATGTCCAAAACCTATATGGGGAGCATCACCTGGTTCAAACTGACTCTTGTGTTTATTTATTTGCATGGGGATGTACAATGTACAAGTCTGAAATAAAACGTCTGTTTAGGTGTGTGTAAGCATTTTTAAAGCATAATTTGTCATTTAAACAATGTCATATCAAGCGCAAATCTGTATCAAATCTTACC
>NW_026858391.1:0-15705 GCF_026571515.1 Ruditapes philippinarum | reverse complement strand
CTGAGTCAGCCACATCACAAAGTTAAAGCATTGTCTTTCAAATTTCAAAAAGTCGAACATGAGAAATTGTATATAATAAAATGAATTTTTTTCTCTCTAAATACATGATTAATTTTCACATTGTTGCAGCATTAAAGTTTTGATATTTCACTCGTCGTGAAATATCTATTTTCATACTAGAATTCCTGTATTTATAGAAAGAAACTTAACCATCACATATTTAAATTGAATCATCTTTTATCTTCTATAGGAATCGCAAATTAAAAAACAAATGAAAATGATTTCGTCGTCACTTATTTATTATTTTATTTTTAGTACGATACATGTGTAATTCATTGCCCAAGATATGTTTGTTAATTGCTGAAAAGTAAAACAACTAAAATAGAGAAGCAGCACTTGGTGAAATCTAGGTATGGTGTGATATCTTGTTGTATTTTTCTATTACATCAGTTTCTTCACATCAAAGATCCTTTATCTGAAAACAAATATTGAAACAACGGTTAATCGTTGTATAAAACAACATAGATTAACGTCATCATTTGTTTTATTGATCACAAACATTTAAATGAAATAAAAGAATAAAGTAACTTCATTTTTGTATGGATTTATAAAATGTAAAACCAGATTCTGTATATATATATATATATATATATATATTGTATATATATATTATGTTGTAAACTAATTGAATATTTGTTCACATGTTATTACAAAATGTATGTTTTGTAATCTGTGTCTATGAAATAAAAGAAATGTTCTGTTCTGTTCTTCTAAAACTGATATAGCAAAGGATTTCCAAATTCCAAAAAGTACGCTCCCGGGTATTGTGTCTGAAATATAATTAAATGACTAATTTTTAATTTTTAATCAAAAGCTATTCAAAATGGAGGACGATGGTAAACAATTAGTTCGTTATATCTTAATCTGTTCCCTGTAAAAAGTCCTGATACAAGGAACTAATTCGCTATATGCTTACAAGAAACTCCGGATATAAGGAACACATTTTGAATGTCCCGATAAATTTGTTATAAGCGGAGTTTACTGTACTGATTTTCAGTTATTTGATCTTAAAGCTAAATATTTCAATAATATCTCGATCCATGATCTAAGTTCATGGTCATTGGTCCACTATTTAATTGTTATATTGCTATATCTCATAGGCTGAATGTTTACACCTCCTTTATATGTTTATCTATTTGTTTAGTATTTTTATAAATTTTTATTATTATAAGTTATTATTATTATTATTATTATTTATTGTTGTTGTTGTTGTTGTTGTTATTATTTAAAATTCCTATTTATAAATGCCTAAAATAGGGTGTCGCACGTTAACAGCCATCGAAAAAAAGATTGTTTCTGATAGTGATACAATTTCGTCAAAAGAGTTACTTTATTAGATGTGTATTGAGATAGTCACTTTGATTGTAAGTTCATACTTATAAAACTTTACGTCAATAAAATACGTTTGAGATAAAGATATTGCAAATATCAGTGTTATCCACATTTCTTTTTTCTTCATTATTCCACAAAAATATGGTTCCAGTTACACTTTTTCATATTGATGGTGCGATAACAGGTTGAATAGAACATATGAACGCTTATGTCCATTTCAAACACTATCTTCTTCAACAAACACATGCAGACTCGATTGTGTTGAAAGCTACACACTTTTTTAGAAACTTACTTGCAAAAAATTACCAAATGTTGTGTCGCTTTCAAATATTAAAAGTAAAGATCAAAATAACTTTATAAATATTTAATTTCCAGGTTGAGTAAACCCATAATCCGTTGGATCTATATAACAACGTTATTTTGTGTATTTTTTATTGATGAAATGTGTTGCCATTCAATTTGATCTGAACAAAAGTATGTACAACTTTAATGTCAACATTGAAATTTATTTCTGCTTATTGCACCCTTAAAAGTATGAAGATAGAAAAATAGTCAATGAAATACTTTTGGCCATATTTTGGTTACATCTTTAATCATGCTATTCTAAATTCAGATTTATTATTGCCACTATCTACTTGACGAATCTTATTGACTTGTTGATATGTGGTCATTACGACAATTCATTACCGGACTTTCTTTTAAAATTCAGGATTATATTATGTCATATTTGGGAATGAATGACAAGCTGAAATGAAATTTAATTTTATAACCTATAAGCAGTTACATCCTCAAATATTGTATCACCGAACACACCGCATTTTAATCGATGTTCAAGTATCCTTTATTGCACATGACTAATTTTACTGAATATCTTAACAATTTCAATTATGCTATCTATAATTATATCATAACTGTTAATGTAGATATTCCTTTCATTGGACATCTTAGAGAAAATTTAAAATACCGTGAAAATATATGACACTGTTTGATAGGATAAATTATACCCAAGCAAGTGGAATGTTTACATCGCCGAGCCTTTTTAATATGTGTTCTAAATCATTAGAAATTAACATTGCAGCAATGTAACTAAGATTAAAGCATACATCGTTCAAACAACTTCGTGTTTTAATTATTTTTAAACCGTCATTTCAACGAGTATTTAGTTTAATTTTACTTGTAAAACCAGATCATACAATTAACTATAGACATCAGCAAGGCACGGCGATGTCAATAGCTTTGTTACTTTTTATGTCTCAAAAAATATTTATTGTTTCTTTCTGATAAGAATTGTGTAATATATGTTCACGGCATACAAAATTTGCCTTTACCGATGTCCGTGAAAAACAATCGACTACTTTACGATAAAATATATATCTTTATAGCGTGTTTTATTCTCAAACATAATAAATACTAGAAATAAATGTATTATGAAATAAAACTACTTTCTGATATTTATATTTTTTCAAGTAATTTACTTTAGAAAATATTGAATAGTTTATTTGGTAATCGTGGCATAATTTGTTCTCCAAATTATATGTAAATGAATGTGTTCTCTAACTTTGAAAATAATCAAGGGAGTTTGACACAAGATATGTATTTAAGGCATGGTGCATTACTTTGCAATAAAGACTGATAAATACAATTTGTTTTCGAATAAATATCAACTGCACTCAACAAACAAACAAACATAAACATAAATAGAAAGAAAACTAAATTGCAAAAAAAGTCATATATTTCTAAATGGAATGTTTGTATTATTTACAAAATATATAATCTAGCGTTGAGTCTGAACTGCGTTAAACACTTAGAATGCACAATTACAGATACACTGTATTATGTCACGACGTTTGATATCACTTTCTTAAATAAGGTTAACATATTATAAACCGTCACGAAACGGGATTAACATTGAAAAGACACGTATAAAAACATGGCGGACAAGGTGTGTTAGATCTTTTTGTGCAGGAAGATTTGGAGTTTTGTACTGGAATAAATAGCCGTATTTTAAAAGTAACTATGTGAAATTGGACATAAAGTGACTGTTGTTAAATAGAAATGTGTATTTGATGGATTTAAAAACCTGGATTAATTATAAACCAGTTATCTATGAAGACAGGTAAACAGGTGAAAAAATTCGATACTATACATGTACTATACTGTTATACTGTTATATAGTAGATGTGACCTAGTTGTGACCTAGTTATTTATCGGTCAGTTTACAGTTTACAGTGGACAATTGAACAATAAAACATAATACATAATACATTAAACATTATACGAGTTATACGTGCTATATGTGATGGCTGATAAACCTAATTCGTACAACTACACGTTAGAAAGTGCAAATCTAGGGACACCAGACAACCGTCCCAAACGAACCTATTCTGACGTTGTCAGTCCAAGCGATACGTCTGGCGATCCACCCGCTACCAGAATGAGGGAATACACGAGTCCGAATGCCGGTGATGAACAGGACATAGCAGGTAGGGTCCAGGTTCCAGCCTGTGGTCCAGATATGATGAAAGTCATCTGCGACTGTATGCATTCAATGCTACAACCACTGACTCAAAAATTAGATACACAAATTCAATCAATTAATAATCTTACTGCTGAATTAACCAAACAAAACAAGGAGTTATACCAATTGAAGGCTGACAATACTAAGCTTAGATACAGGCTTGACCAAGCAGAAGACCAGTTGAAATACATGAATGATAAAGTGGATGATCTTGAGCAATATAGCAGACGATCATCCATTCGTTTCTTTAACGTCCAGAAGGATTACAAAATTGCTTCACAAACAAATCTCGGCGAGGATGTAACTTTTTCCCATCCTGAAACAGGGCAATCTCTACCCAGCGATAAGTCCGATCCTCCTTCCGCTGACGGCGCATCTGGGGTCAATGCTAAGGATAGTGGTAGTTTGATCAATAAAAAACCTAGTTATGAGCAGATCATTGTTGATATATGCAATGATAAGATAAATGTTGATCCCCCAATATCTACTCACGACATAGAACGCGTTCATCCCATAGGAAAGGAGAGAAACGGAAATATACAGCTCTTGTGCAAATTTAGAGATACAAAAATAAGTAGACGAGTGTTCCTCCACAAGCGAAATTTAAAATATAAAAAATCAAATGATTTCAAAGTGTTTCTATCAGAAGACCTAACTCAAAAGCGTCAACAAATGGTGAAAGCATTAGAGGAAGCCAGAAAAGCAAATGTTATTGCTTCCCATTGGACCGTAGATGGTAGGATTTTCTACAAAATGAAAAAACAATCGTCTAAAATCTTGTTGACTGATATAAATGAAATAGGTGAACTATATACACTTCACGCATCGGAACAGAGATCCAGTCGATAGACAATCCCTTAGTGCTTTATTTTTGGACGTTTGAACAAACTTTTCATGATATGTACACGCATTTGACAGTGTCAATACTTCTAAAATAATAATGCATATTTGTATTTCATGATGTAAAATATGTGTTTTCATGCATGTACGGATTCAGCATTGTTTATGCTACTACTGCTTTATTACCGAACCCGCACGTCCTCCCTCCCAAACCGCCCGCTCCACCACCTCCCCAATTTTACTACTCATAAATATATAAATAAATTAATAAATTAATTAATAAATAAATACATAAATATATAAATAAATAGATAAATAGATGAATAAATATATAAATAAATGGATGTATGAATTAATAAATAAATAAATAGATAAGATATTAGTACATGTTTATAATAAAGCGTCTTATGTTTAAAAAATATTCATGAAATATATCCTTAACATATGTCCTACCTATGTTATCGAAACGGTTACAGTTTATATCCAGTAATACTTGGTCACCACTCTTGATTAAATCAAAACACAACGCAAAATTAAAATGTGTCACAGCTTGCTTACCACGTGGTTATGTTTACCAATGCTATTTATATTCGGCTATTTATAGCGATTTTTTATCGTTATAGTGCACGATCTCTATTTATAGAAAAACCAATAAAAGTAGCACAACGTATTATTTTTATGTACAATATCGATAAGATAACCTGTATGTTTTTTGTTTTGTTTTGTTTTCTGTTTATTTATTCTTTATCTTTTTATTTTACTTTATATTATTACATGCATGGCGATTAATAGAGATCCAATTACTGAAATTAATAAGCTACATGACCTACTTAAGGCAATTGTGGAAGTACCCGTGCATTGTAAATATACTATGGTTATTTATACTCCTATGACAAATCGTTGAATTTATATATGAATATGCATGAATATTATATACATAATGTTGAAAGCAACTGTCGGCATTATTATTGAAACACCTAAAGTATATATCATTGTCATGTAAATATATGTTGATTTCTTTTTTATTCTTCTGTTTATCTACTTGAAATATACGCCGACAATCTGACGGGTACGCACGAATTTCTTGCACTATTTTATAACCTTCGATTACTGAACTGTGATGGATTTTCCATTTGGTTGATCAATTCGAGGTTATTGTCACCCTTGTGAATGTGTACTACGAAACTTCTATGAAAACGTTAGCTTCATTTCTTAATATTCATGGCGTCAGAGTTTTTGCTTTAACTTTTTGAAATATACAATTAAGTTATGAAAATATTCACAAGGAGAATCTTTCACCATAACTCTGATTACATACTTTATTAATGTATTTTTTAACTATTTAAACTGCGTCAGAGTTAGTTGTTTTTTTTTGTTGCTTTTCTTTTAATTTTTGAATATACAATTTAATTATGAAAATATTCCTCAGAAAAATTTCTCACTATAACTCTGATGACATATCTTATTAAGTTATTTTTTAACTATTTAAACTGCGTCAGAGTTTTTTGTTTAAATTTTTGAATATACAATTGATTAATGAAAATATTTACCAGGAGAATTTCTCACCATAACTCTGATTACATATTTTATCAAGTATTTTATTAATTTTTTGCAACGCTCTACACCTTAGTGAATCATTGAGAAATGAGGTATCTCTTGTTATAAATCAACCTCAAAGAAATGAGGTTGGTCGAAATAAATATATTATGCTAATGTTTATACATTTGACAGCTTATACTGATTTGTTTGCAATATTACGGTATCTTTGCTGTGTTTTCATGTAACATATACATTTGTTTTGCCTTGTCTAACCTTATAGAATTCATCTTCATTCCAGAACTGTTTTTAAACTTTGTTATCTAATTCTAACTAAAATCATTTGTGTGTAGTTTAGCTCGTTTCACACTCGATTAGTGAGTACAGATTCCATCTCTTCTTGCAGTCATCAAAACTATAACATGCAATGTCCTACTATTACTCTCCTTCCTCCTTTACCTCTATTTCTTCTGACCTCTTTTTTCTTCACTTTAGTCTCACATAATGTTACCCGGCATCATATTACTCATGATACTGCACGTTTACCTACCTATGAAATCAACCTTATGTCCATGACGGTTATACAATTTTATCTGGTACAATCATCATCAATTACATAAAAATAATACACTAAGCAAGACGACCATCATGGACTCGTATAGATACTCCGGACTGCTGCCAATATTTACTCATTCTTTAATATTGTTGAATATCTACTCATCCCATGTGATGTTATTATCTTTGTATATAGGTATATTCACAGCCATGAATAAGCAAAAAATGATAATTCATCCCAAAAGGAAATATGTCATAAATCAGACAAAAGTATATATTAACAAGGTTTTTACCTATTTCTTGTTTCAAAATTTTATCAGGAGTATTTTGTGTACGTGGTTTTATTTATTAATACTTCTGGCGGGAGATATACATGAACACCCAGGGCCTGAATCTACAAGCTCATCTTATACTGATACAACATTTAGCATATCACATCACTTATCATTTGTCCACCTAAATGTACAAAGCATACGACATAAACTTGACATTCTTTATTCCGAACTTGTCGACTTTGATATTCTTGCCTTCTCTGAAACATGGCTGAACAATACAATATCATCTGATGATCTTAAACTCTTATCTTACAATACTCCTGAACGAAAAGATCGGATTGATGATTCTCATGGCGGAGTTATCCTCTATGTTCGAGAAAATCTGCATTATAAGAGACATTACAATTTAGAACTTAATAACTTGGAGTGTATCTGGATTGAATTGATTCCTGAAAATAACAAACATGTACTCTTCGGTCTATTTTATCGACCTCCTAATGCCGATGCAAATTACAGTAATAAGGTTGAAGACTCAATCGCTCTTGCTATCGATACAAATATTTCTGACATTATCCTTACAGGTGACCTCAATTATGATGCATTAACCATAACTTCAAACAGAAAAATCAATTCAATTACACAACAATTTAATATGAGTCAACTTATTGACGAACCTACTCACTTTACCGAAACATCACAATCATTAATAGATCTCATATTTGTAACTAATATAAATAACATCGTAAAAGCTGGTGTTGGTGAACACTTTCTCAACCAAGAACATCGATTCCATCTTCCAGTTTTTTGTCTTCTCAAATTTAGAAAACCCTCTCAACGTGGATTTCAACGAACTATATGGGAATACAATCGAGGTGACTTTGATAAACTCCGACAAGATCTACTAAATTATAACTGGCATACATGCACTCACGCAGATATAGACACATATGCGGACAATATAACAAATCAGATCATAACTATTGCAAAAATTAATATACCAAATAAACAAATACATGTTAGACCATCAGATGCTCCATGGATGACTAGTACAGTAAGAAGCCACATTAGAAAACGAAAACGCATTTACAGAAAAGCAAAACACACACAGTCTTTACATCATTGGCAAAAATTCCGACAACTTAGAAATGAAACTATTTTATTAATTCGCGAAGCTAAATCAAATTATTATTGCAAATTATCGGATAAACTCAAAAGAGGATCATTATCGTCTAAAGACTGGTGGAAAACGTTAAAATCATTTATATCATCACAACAAATAACTCCAATACCCCCATTACAAAATCCAGAAACACTCGAACTTAACTTTACAGATGAAAACAAAGCAAATTTATTAAACGACTATTTTATTAAACAAACACTCATTGAAGATTCAAATAAGCATGTACCTGATCTTGGTCCATCAATGACAACAACTTCACTATCTGAAATTACACTAACTGAAACTGAAACAGAAAATGTCCTAAGATCATTAAATCTTGAAAAAGCATCCGGTCCTGATGGTATAAGTAATAGAATTCTACGCGAAGCGTCACATGAACTCTCTCAACCTCTTTGTGATTTGTTTAATGCCTCACTTCTTCGTCGTAAAGTACCATCGACATGGAAAGTAGCCCATGTATCTGCAATTTTTAAAAAAGGTGACTCCTCTCTTCCAAATAATTACCGCCCTATCTCTCTTCTTAATACAATTGAAAAAGTTTTTGAGCGGCTAATATTCAAACATCTTTTCAACCATCTCCAAGCTAACAACTTTCTTACTCCTGTTCAATCCGGCTTTATTCCTGGCGACTCTACTGTTAATCAACTTGTTTTTATCTATGATACACTGTGCAAAGCACTTGACAATGGTCTAGAAGCTCGGGTTATTTTCTTTGATATCAGTAAAGCGTTCGATAAAGTCTGGCATAAAGGTATACTTTCAAAACTCAAATATGCAGGTGTTTCCGGCAGTCTCCTCGAATGGTTTTCTAACTATCTCACTAATAGGCGTCAACGTGTAGTTATATCTAATTCAAAATCATCTTGGGGTACTCTTTCAGCTGGAGTACCACAAGGTTCTATTCTTGGCCCTCTGCTATTCCTTATTTTTATAAATGATATTGTTCTAGATCTCCAATCATCTGTCAACCTTTTTGCTGATGATACAAGTCTCTATATTGTCATAGAAAATCCACTAGTCGCAGCTCAACAGTTACAAACAGATATACAGACAATCACAACATGGGCAGATAATTGGCTTGTCACATTCAACCCATCAAAGACAGAATCACTTATTGTATCTAGAAAACATAACGCAAACCACCCTTCTTTATATATGCTCAATCAAAACATACCAGAAGTTAACGATCATAAACACCTAGGAATTATTCTCTCTAATAACTGTAATTGGCATTCACACATTGAATATATAACCGAAAAGGCTTGGAAGCGCGTCAATATAATGCGAAAGTTGAAATATTCTTTGGACAGAAAATCTCTTGAGATAATTTACACTTCATTCATTCGTCCTATTCTTGAATACGCAGACGTCATTTGGGGAAATGCTTTTCAATATGAACTCGAAAGCTTAGATAAGATTCAGAATGAATGTGCTAGGATTGCTTCAGGTGCGACAAGATTAGTTTCTATCGAATGCCTAATTCAAGAACTTAATTGGGAAACATTAGAACAAAGACGGTATAATCACCGATTAATTTTGTTTTATAAAATGCATAACAATTTGACTCCCGACTTTCTCTCTTCCTTAATTCCTGATCAAACTAATACAAGGTATAATTTACGTAACTCTGATAATACTGCTGGAATATATGCGCGAACTTCTTTATACTACAACTCCTTTCTTCCCTCTACTATACGCGATTGGAACAACTTACCAACCGAAGTTCGGAACTTACCAACACTTTCATCATTCAAGAACTTCTTAACACGTAACAAGAAACGCACACCAAAATACTACTATTCTGGTAACAGAAAATTACAGGTTCTCCATACACGTCTTTGCACAAAATGCAGTTCTTTAAATTATCATCTTTTTCTAAGAAACATATCACCCTCACCCTTATGTGAATGTGGTCAAGTCGAAAGCAACTATCACTTCTTCTTTGAATGTTATCGCTACAACTTGTACCGAAATGAATTATTTATTAATATTCAAGCTTTTGATATCAATCTCGATATTCTTCTCTTCGGAAACCCTGGCCTATCAGATGATGATAATTCAACAATATTCTCTAACGTGCAGTCTTTTATAGCAAAAACTAAAAGATTCCTTTAACGATTTAACACATAACAAATAATTATGAGACTTTTCTTCCCCTTTTTCTCTTTTGAATTACTACTTCTTTCATACTCCATATATATTTGTTTCTATTATACATTTGGTAATATATATTTTTCTCAGAAAATTTTAGATCACCAGTTCGACACCGATATATTTAACAACTAAACGGAGAAGAATTCTATAAGACCTAGTCTTTCATTCTAATCCTCTTCTTTGAATATTGTCAAATTTTGTATGTGTATATATTTCAAATGTTATTATGTACATATTCTGAGAATAAATATGTTTAAACTAAAATGGAGGGTAATAATATAAGGCAAGCATTTGTTTTATTTTTGTATGGTGGCTGATTTGTGCCATTTCGCGTTTTCGCCCCGCGACCCCGCCAAGCGAAAAGTCGAGAGTTAACAAGTTAAAATGGCGGGGGCGCGGAGCGAAAACACGCTAATTAGCGTGGGCGCGGGGCGAAAAGTCGAGATTTAATTGTGAAACCGCGGGACCGCGAAGCGAAATATTTATTGTTTAAGGGCGCTTATTAGCGTGCTGTTGTCCGCGCCCCCGCCAAATTATTCTTACAAAATCTCGACTTTTCGCTTCGCGTCACCGCCGTTTTATTTCTTAAATCTCGTCCCGCGACCCCGCGGGGCGAATTTTTTTACTTAAATCTCGCCCCGCGCCCCCGCTAATTAGCGTGTTTTCGCTCCGCGTCCCCGCCGTTTTATTTCTTAAATCTCGTCCTGCGACCCCGCGGGGCGAAGTTTTTTTCCTTAAATCTCGCCCCGCGCCCCCGCTAATTAGCGTGTTTTCGCCCCGCGCCCCCGCCGTTTTATTTCTTAAAACTCGTCCCGCGACCCCGCGGGGCGAAGTTTTTATATCTTAAATCTCGCCCCGCGCCCCCGCTAATTAGCGTGTTTTCGCCTCGCGCCCCCGCCGTTTTATTTCTTAAATCTCGTCCCGCGACCCCGCGGCGCGAAGTTTTATTTCTTAATTTTCGTCTTCCGGTTTTTGGTGGGGCATGCGCAGTTTGTTTTACACAGTGTGTTAACACACAGGCATAGATCGATGCACTCGGGACATTTGAACAGGTAAAATGAATATTCATTACAGTATAGATATCGATTTAATTTTGATTCACTTTTCATATTTTCTTCTATTATTCTGTGGTTAAGGTTTATATAGATCTAGTTTTGTCTCAGCGTTTTCGTGTTGCCAATACAACTGTTGTACTGGGCTATCTAATTGTCCGCAAATTAATATTGCACCACTACACGTTAGACCTCCTGATACATAGAGAATACCATGCTTGTGTCTGATAAACTAATATTAGATCTACAAAATTTATCAGGCAAGGCAAAGAAAAAAGAAGAGCCTGGTATTTTATAATATCAAACAGTTTTTTTTAACTATTTGCAAAATTACAAAATGAAAGTGAAAGTAGGACTGTTAAAAAAGAAGAAGAAATAATGTCAGGAGTTTTATAATTTTATAAGGATGTAATTTTTCAAAAAGGCACCCAATACCTGGATTAAAGTATAAAACAATGTCAAACGTGCTTTTTAACTGGATTTAATAAATTATTAAGATTTAATAAATACAATTTATCAAAAAGGCCCAAGTTATGTTATTGGTAAAATAGCTAAGTTACTTTTATTAATAATAACTATACATGTAATTATTTCATAAACTAATTAGGTACAGTCTAGGGCTGTCATTGAATATCGCAATAATGATATATCATCAATATTCATCATCGGATACAATATCGGATTCGATACAGACTTTCAAATATCAATACAAGCTAAAATTTATTTATTTCTGTTAGTAAATATATACCTCTCAATTTTGCATAATAAGAGAAGTCACTTTTTTCCAGTTTTCTAGGCTAACTTGAACTTAAAACACTGTGTTTTCAAATGTCAGTGACAAAAATAACAGAAAAATGACACTTTCTGTTAGTTTGTAGTATTTGTAGTCTAATACAAGCATGCATAACAGCATGATGCCAATTAAAAACACTTATTTAAATGTTTTTCATTGTATCTACTGTTTAAGTCGATTAATCGATATATCGTGGATATTTGTCTCTCAATGTATCGGTACAAAATTGTCCATCAATGACAGCCCTAGTACAGTCCTTCAATAAATCCTAAAAACATTGAAAATTTGCATTCAGGATGGATGATATACTTGACGAACTTGGTGTTGGGCATTTAAAAGAAAAGTTTAAACAAGATAGGGTAAGTTTCATTTGCCACTATATGAAAGTAGTTTTTAGTCAAAAATGCCTGCATGTAGTTTTAAGAAAGCAAATTATTACATCCTTATTCTTTTTATTGCTTAATTCATTCAAGTTATTTTTGGCAATGGTCCTATGACCATGTAATATTTTAGGCTATTCCATTTATTTGGTCTATAGCAGATCATTTAATGGTCATCTACCAAGTTGTTATTTCCTTGGGATGAAAAGTGGTCTTGTCTATGGGCACACATGTTGTACATTATATTTTTTACATAAGGAATACTGTAAAAAGGCCCTATTCGATGTTGCCTTATTCAATTGTCCTTTTTGAAATGTTTTTCAAATACTTACATGAGCCAACTATGAGTCAAAATTGTCCCAATTCTTGTCTGACTACAAGAAAGTTCAAATCTGTAGAGCTGTCATCAATAGAGCAGATATCCTTGAATCCTTGTATCCTGTTGATCAGTTATCGATACACATTTGAAATAAACAAATTTTATTTTAATGTCTATGAATTATGAAAAATCATCCAAAACATATACAAAAGCAGGTGTCCATGTCTTACACTAAGCTGTTTTTACAGTATGGACACATTTTATTGTCCCTTGCCTTTCCGAAGAAAAAAGGGGGATATAGAAATACGCTCTGTCCGTCCGGCCGTCTGTCCATCCTACCAATGTAATAAAGGGCCATTTCTATTGTTATTTTCTTTTGTTTAACAGAGGGCCATGGCCCCTTATTCTATTGTTACATAATGAATTATTTTGTTCTCTTTTGTTCTGGTTACAGTTCTGATAGCCCCCTATCCTTTAATTCGGTAGTGTGTCCAACGTCACACTTTCTTGTCCAGTCCATAACTTTGTCATTTGTCATTTATTAAAGGAATCTGAAATTATAAACTTGGCACAAATGTTTGTTATAATAAGACAATGTGTCATGCGCAACAACCAGACCCCTACCTCAAGGGTCAAGGTCGCATTTGTTCATTCAAGGTCAACATTGTCTATTTGAGGGTATATATGTTGTGTCCGGTCCATAACTTTCTTATCTTTGGAGGGATTTTGTAATTATTTACCAAAATTGCTAACAATAATAAGAAAATGTGTCATGAGCAACAATTGGTCACCTACCTCCAGGGTCAAGGTCACACTTTGAGGTCAAAGATTAACATAGTCCGTTATAGGGTATATTTTGTGTCCAATCTAGAACTTTTTCATATATCAAAGGATTTTGAAAATACTTGGCACAAATAGTCACTATAATAAGACGATGTGTCATGCTCAACACCTGCATCCCTATATCCAAGATCAATGTCACATTAACATCTGTCAAATTTTCAGGTTAATCCTGAAGATGTAAAATATCTGACAGAAAGAGATTTTGTAGAACTGGGTGTGACAGCTATAGGTGACAGAGCCAGGATAAGGGAACGCTGTCGTGAAAAGTGTGAAGGTCAGTATCTCATAATTTTTATACCCCAGAAGGGTGGCATATTAATGTCTGTCTGTCTGTGGTTCCCCACTTATATAACATTCGTATTAAGGCCGTATCCTTGCCATGCCTTGAAGGATTTTAAAATAATTAAGCATAATTGCATAATTTTTTCATCCATCAAGGGATGTCACTTAGAGGTCAGAGGTTAACATGGTCTGTATATTTCTTGTCCAGAGAATAACTCTGCATTTGAAAGATTTCAGTGAAAATTTAAAAAATAAATATTAAATGAGGGAGTACACTGTAAGTTGTCATGTGTGCTGGAGTTATTTAATGGCCACTGGTTTTTCAAAGAAAAGAAAGGGAATATAGCAATTCATCAAGAGATTTTGAAATAACTTCACAAATGTTCACCATAATAAGACGATAGGTCACGTGCAACACCCAGACCTGCAAGGTCAGGGACAACCCGCCACAGTGGTACAACATTTTACATAGACATATAATTGCTAAAACTGTAAAAGTCATCTTGTGTGAAAAAGCAAGGCCTTGGCCTTTGATATTTGGTATGAAGTCTTGCCAAGTGGTCCTCGACAAAAAGATGTGGCATTATTTTTAATCAACAATTTATCCTCATGTTGTTTTTATGCCACCGCAGCATCTGCGATGCGGTGGCATATAGCGATTCACCTGTGTGTGTGTGTGTTTGTTTGTTTGTGTGTTATATAGATTATATAGTGAACTTAAAAAATCTTCTTGTGAAAAACCACTTGTCCAATTTCAACCAAACTTGGCAGGATTGATCCTTGGGTGAAGGACTTCCAAAGTTGTTCAAAGAATTTCATTCCATGCAGAAATCTGGTTGCCATGGCAACCAAAAGAAATTGTAAGAATAAATTTAAAAAATCTCCTTGTAAAGACCCAAAAAGCCTAGAGCTTAGATATTTTGCATAAGGCATTGTCTGGTAGACCTCTACCAAGAATGTTCAAATTATAGCTTTGGGGTCAAAATTGGCCCCGCCCTGGGGTCATTGATTTTCACTATATGTACATATAGTAAAAACTTAAAATACCTTCTTGTAAAGAACCAAAAGGCCTAGAGCTTAGATATTTTGCATAAGGCATTGTCTGGGAGACCCTTACCAAGATTGTTCAAATTATAGCCCTGGGGTCAAAATTGGCCCCGCCCCGGGGGTCATTGATTTTCACTATATGTACATATAGTAAAAACTTTTAAAATACCTTCTTGTAAAGACCCAAAAGGCCTAGAGCTTAGATATTTTGCATAAGGCATTGTCTGGTAGACCTCTACCCAGATTGTTCAAATTATAGCCCTGGGGACAAAAACGGCCCCGCCCCGGGGGTCATTGGTTTTCCTTATATGTATAGAGTAAAAACTTATAGTAAAAACTTTAAAAAAACTTTTTCTAGCAATTGACAAATGCTAGAGGTTAGATATTTTGCATGAACATTGTGAAGAGAATCTCTAGCAAGATTGTTCAAATTATAGCCCTGGAGTCAAAAATTGCCCCTGCCCTGGGGGTCATTGATTTTCAATATATACATATAGTAAAAAATCAAAAAAATCTTATTGTCTGAAGGTACAAGGCTA
>NW_026858390.1:0-120543 GCF_026571515.1 Ruditapes philippinarum | reverse complement strand
CAGTTTTCCTGTGTTATTCAATATAGTTCTGTCTTCTTGGATATAGTATATGTATAATTCCTTCATATCTTTTTATTCAAATAATTCTAAATAGAAACATTGATTTTATCAAATGTTAAGAACTTTAATTAAAATAAACAACAACAAAAAAATAAACTTAACTTACTTGTTATAAACTACCTTTAGAGTCGATAAAATTTAATGTTTCGATCTTGTGGAAATGCTTGAATATATCAGGCATGAGCTCGCACCTGCAAAACGAAAGACCGGTTTGGGATATTTCAACTTCTAGGATATCCAAATTCACGTGAAGTTGAAATCATCAACTTTATGAATTCTGCATGTTAAATACTTGAATCCACGAACTTAACATTGTGAATTCATGAAGATAAAATCGGGAATTCATGAAGATGAAAATATTAATATCCCGACCGTTCTTTCGTTCAGCTGGACATAAAAGTACTTAACGACCTTCCGTAAAGTTGCTGGATAAGTGCTCACATGAAAGAATCCCAAGTAGGATTTTAAACCCCCAAGTGCTTCCTTGACAATGAACATAATCGTTAAATGATTCATATTCATTATTCTTTTAACCCCCAGAGCGCAAATCTATAATAAAATATGCCAGTATTGGTCGTTTCAGGAGCCAACACCCATGTAATACAGGACAGAATCTGGCCATTTTAGATAAAATAATTAAATATCAAAGTGAACTAACACATACATTTTTATTTGCTATAATTCATTTTCATTTCAAATGAGCATTGTTGGTTTTTTTGAAAGAGATAAAATACGTATCTTAATGTGAATTTCACGTGATTTATTAGTTATGCGTTATATAAACATTTTACTTTATCAATTAAAAAAGAGACTTCCTAGCCAGTTAAAATAACCACGCGGGGTGCCTGCTAAACCTAAAACTTTGTAATGTACATCCTATGTTTTATTTGCTACAAATGCCTAATTTTTTCACTTTTTGATAGGCATGAGTTAATAATTTCAATGGAGTATAAGGAGCTACTTATCTCTGTTTATCTATGTCTCTCTGATTAAAAAAACAAAAAGTTTCTTTATTTAACTGCCTCAAAACTTTTAAAAGCATATGACATTCTCCAGGGGAATACGTTTTAGACACACCACTTACAAGTGCAAAGATTTGAGTTCACACACGCACGCACACGCACGCACACACACACACACACACACCCACGCACAGAGAGTTTTTGACAAAACATGTCTCTACAGTAAAACTATGAAAAATTAGGACATTGTAGCGCATCACTAGCGCAATACTCCTAATTTGTTGAAGTGCCATGTAAATGGTACTTATAAGTCATAAAGAACTATTATTCTTAATACAAACTATATTGTACCAGTTTCAGTGACCTCAACAGCTGTTTTATCGAAAATAATTTAAGGATTGATATAGATCCATTTGCTTGTATTCCTAGTAAAATACCTTTTGCTAAAATGATGACAAAATATATCAAACTGTCCCTTTCTCACATATTATTCCAGATAATAAATTACCCTTTTTCAGTGATTTTCATACTACTTAACTGTTTACCCAATGAATAACATTAATTTTCGGAAAATCTCCAGATTCGATTTTGTACAAGTTTTATAAAAGCAGGCCTAACGCAATCAATATGTCCGTGATGTTTCTGCGTGAGATTTAATGACTGAATATGGAGAATGAAACATATATATAGTTAATAGCTATATAATCGTGAAAGATAGTTACTGCGGATGATTATGTGATTGATATTCCAATATATTCGAGTTCTGTAAAAAAACGAAAAAGGAATGGTAAATAATTCAAATAAAGAGTTGTGGGAAAATATAATTAAGAAAAAAATACAACGTTAATATGAACTCAGTTTATTTAAATGCAATATTAACACAAAAAATAATATAATATTTCTCGAATCTACATCTAGACTTATCTAATCGATCTTAACACAATGAAAAAGAAAATACGATAACTGCAAATAATCTACAAACGTTTAATGTCTGAAAAAAATGTTAAGAAAACACTGAAACACATATCTTAAACAGAAAATTAACACAAGTACAAAAATGTCTACTATATCAGAACCGGAAATTAAAGTCCTTCTAAAACGGGAAGAAGATTAATTGTTCAACTTGCAACAAATAAGCAAACCTAATTAATAAAATTAAGATTTTCAAGGTCACTCCTTTGCTCAGCATTACTTATACAAAAGTAAAACAAATAAAGAAAATTATCTTCTATTTAAACAAAATATTATAATATAGAAAATCTTCGAAAAAATGCAATATTATTCTTTTCGGTGATTTTATCATTTTGAGTAAATGTTTAGTACTAATTGATACTTAATCAAAATCAGCTTTCCCTTTATTATTAAAAAAAGGGATTCAGAGTTTCCGCAATTCTTACTGAGCATAAACTGTATATTTCTACTTTCTCGGTCATTTATCAATTACTAAATAAAAGAAGTATTTAGTTTAGTAAAAAAAAATCTAGTGTGTAACCTTTATCACTCTTTTTATCTCACTACTATTCAACGTTTTAAAAAGGTTCTTTGCAAGACACTATATTAAAGAAAACAAAGATCAATGTAACATTATACTTAAAGTCGTGCATTTTGTCTTATATACTGTATGGGAAAGCTACATCAGTTTTAACAGGAAAAGGTAAATGGAAAAAACATTGATAAGGCAACAATGTAAGCTTTGATGTTCTAAATAATAAAACATTATTAAATCCAAATCTGAATCTAGAAATATTCAAGTAGCAATTTTTTCAAATCGTTTATAAATATTCATGTCGATGTAAGTTATAATAAAATATTACGAAAACACTTGAAGTTAAAAGCGAAACATACTTTTTGTCAACAGCAAGAACAAACCATAATGTTATCACGTTAGCACAGAAAGGAAAACATACAAAGTAATATAACTCAAACAGCAACAACCTAAAACATTTTTTAAAAAAGTTTAGATATTTGCACATGTAATAAATGCCATTAAGCCATAAAGGTAAGCTAAAAACAAAAGAATCACAAGGAAATTCGTTGACTCGAGATTTGAATGATACATATCATTTGACTGAAACTTTTGAATATAATGTACCTCATATTATTATTATAAAATAATTTCACACATAGTTTAACACATATTATGGTCATATATTAGCGATTGATCCATCTATCAGGTTTACCTGGATGACAAATATTTTTTCACCAATTTCTCCGAATGTGGCCGACTACTAATCCAAGACACGATTTTTGAATAAGTGACCTAAGACTCGATGTCTATTGGCCTATCGTCGCTTGAAAACTGTAATGTTCTATCTCCAAATTTTCAAATACACAATACACAATGGACTGTTCTATCTCCTTGGCATGTTATATTAGTGCTTTCGAGCTTCCTAAATGAATTACAACAAAACCATCCTGTTCTAACTCCAAAAATTCAGTATGTGTTGATTAATAGACTGTTCTAACTTATTGGACCAATCATTTCATCGATAAATGTGACGTGGCCTAAGGGGGCATATGCAACAAGCTGTTCTTAATCCAAAGAACCGTATCAATACTTATAGCAATGTTATTAAGATTTAAATCACGTGATGGCAGACCACCCGCCATGTTGTAAGAAACATTTTGAGCTAGCTGGTTATACAACGTTTGTTGATCATTTCATATATTAATACTAAAAGCAAGTGTATTGAATGATATTATGTATTCATAAAATTTACTCCAATCATTGACATTTTATTCTAAAGTCCTATGAATAAACTGCATGTGATTAAAAAGCAAATAAAAACTATCATGATTGGCAAGTAATTTCGGATGTGTATTTTCGGATAGAAACAACTGTGATCATACAATTGCAACAAACAAATTCGTAAATAGGAAATGTTAATATGTTCTAAAGTTTCTTTAATTTAAGGCACACAATGTCTCAGAAACCATTTTTTTTCTTTAAAACAGGCAAAAATGAGTTTAGAAATTGTTAGTAATAACAAACAGCATGCTGGATGGTTTTCGCATGAATTATACGTATGATGTTAAATTCTTTTTATAATAAAAGTAGCAAAATGTCAACAAAGTAGTATTTTGACTTCCATTCAAAATACTTAATGACTGTAACTGTACTAATTTCGTATTAGAAACAAAAGCATAAGATTGTTTAGGTTACTGGCCAATGTGGAACTTTTTGAGAAACTATAACAGAACTCCAAATATTCAGCTTTTGAGAGATAAAGATAAAAGCATTTCAGGGGCTAAACGGGCCCGTAAGAAAAATCATAGATATGCGTTTATATTAAATTTATGTTTTAGAATGCATAAATGGTTATAACTAATAGATTACTTTAAAGTAAAAACATTGTATACCAGTCAGAAGGTAGAAAAATATTCTTATACGTATATTTAGTTTGTCTTAATTTGTCTTTGAATTTCTGAATGTTAATTTATATGACATTATGTTTGTAATGTTTTGCAAACGGAAAATCTTTAAATATGACATTTTTCAAATATAAGTCATGCCTTCTTCTACCGTTAATGTCTTTTCCATCGCAGATGTGTTTTCATTGCCTACTTAAGTAAAAGCCACAATTTTATTTTTCATACCTACAATTAAAAGAACTTTATACGAACACAAATTAAACAGAACGTGAAAAGCGTTTTACAACATAATCTCTACTATTTCAAACTTTCGGAAGCAATTTGAATTTCACCATCATTTGAATTTCGTGAAAAAAAATCTCGAAAGATTTTTCCAGCATTCTAGAGGATTTGAAAATTTTCAATTCCCGTTTGTGGCTACAGCTTTCTTTTTCTAGACATTAAATCAATTTGAAAGTATTGAATTGTAATCATGGCTAAATTATAAAAATAGATACAAATATCTACAAAATTTATGTGGGTATGTTATCTTTATTTATTTATATTATGGTTTGAATGTCATTTGATAATTTACTGGATCAAAGGATTTTAATAAAATTTCAAATGTCATAGATGCATATGGTTTACGAAGTAGTGTGGTATCAAAGATAATCAAGGGATAATTAGCCGAGAAAATTTTTGGTAGCCTTTTAAAGATAAAACATACTATTTTAAGTGACATAAATCAATTCAACTTAAAAGACATAATGTTCTAAGTCTCATTGAACACTTTGATTTTAACAATTTTTGCAAAAAGTCTATCCTCAAATGTTTTCTTATATTTTTAAGCAAGAAAATATTAAAATCCACATATCCTTAACGATATTGAGTTGTTCTCCCGATATCAAGTTTAGTAGTTTTAAATTTAAAAAATCCGACATTAGATAAAAAAGTTATGCAATTCTAAATCTTTGCATGCTTTTTTCTCAAAAACGACAAAATGGCGCTTAGAACAAAACGTCTTTCAAGCGACGCTATTTTTGAATCTTTGTTTTTGGTAAAGATTCAAGAAAATATGCCTTACGTTTTAACTTATACCTGACTCAAAAAGATAAGGATATAAAATACTAAAATGCGGTAACTAACATTTAACAAATAAATAAATAAATTATATGCCGTACACATTACATTTATATACAATTTATTCCTAAATCTCTTGGAAAAATTCAGTAAGTTTAAAAAGATATGTTGCAGAAACAAGACAAAACAAAAAGCACAAACAAAAACAAGGTTCAAAAGTTATACCTGAATAACAAAAACATCATTGTCTTTTGAAAATGTAAATACTTATCATATATAGTACATGTAGGATATTTTTTCAACAATAATATACTTTGTAATTGCTAATGATAAAAATATAAATTTGTACATTTTTCGCGTCTTTTTCCCCCAATTAATGCGCTTTTTATTGAAACCGTTCACTGTTCTTTTTCGGAAATACTCGCTTATAAGGCGGCAGAAGAGCCGTGGCATATCGTGGGCAATCTATGGGAAAATCTTTGTCAGGAGGGTCCAATGGAGGTAGTGGAGTAGATTGTGGTGGATTGGATTGTGGTGGATTTTCTGTATGAGGACGAGATATGCTCCTCTTTGGCATCGGTACTTTTTGCATCGGTACGATCGGCGTTGGCGGATCTGGATCATTTTTATCATTTGATGTACCTTTGTCGTCAGGTGCTTCTGTAAAGGGTGCTTCTGTAAAGACAGTACTATCATTTAATTTATTGTTTTTAAAAGTTGCATCAAACGTTTCTTCCTCGGCGATTTTTATGGGTTTATTTAGATTTTTTTTTTCATGTGGATCTTGCGGGGCATTTGTAATTCCAGAAATAACGTATGCTTGCGACACTAGACCAGTTGCAAGGAGGCTACCTCCACCTATCTTAAAGCTGAATTTCCAGTCTTGTTCTCCGTCTGCAGTAGGTAACCAATCTGCAATTAAATTATATAAATATTAGGTATCAATGGACAATCGCGTCTACAATCAAATTTGATAGCACAAAAATCTTAGGAATATAATTTTGTACTCTTCAGATTTTGGTTCAAAACTATTTAGGTCATGTGTTAGATAATTATCATTTTATATTTGCTTACAAATCAGAAATGAAAATACTTTTCAAAAACTTAATATGAAAATCAAACTTACGCTCTACAGTTGCCGCTAATATTCCTCCTAATCCATTGAACATATGTACAAGTCCCTCTGTGATCCGAATATTTGAACGTCCAAGCACATCAGGCATTGACTCAGTCCTTATGTTTTCAGCTAAAACTTACAAAACATAACAATGACAATAAGAACAAAATAAGAATCAATTTTGCAATGCAAAATAGGACAATTTATTTCAGTATATATAAACAAACAAACATAGTCATGGTTTCAATTCTTTCATTTTCATATAAAATTTTATAAATATGAGTATATAATGATAATTACAATTAAAAAACAATGAACAATGTAATACAAAAGATTAATCAGATGAATTGTTTGTGCATGAATAAGATTAGTTCATTTTAATCAAGTGATTTATTCATTATTTTCATGTCACGATATTAGATAAGTATGAAATTTGAATGTTATAAACACAGATGGTGACATTATGTTTTGATTGTTACAAATTAATTGTTAAATACATAAAAGAAAGATCTACACTTATCTCGAACTTTATGGATACTATGTAATAGATGCTTACACTGTATCTTCCGAGATTGCAAATATAATTTATACATTAATTATTTGTTACCCTGGTATTATATTTTGGAACATAGAATCTCTTTAAAAAACAACTTGTGAATTGAATAGTTAATGAATGATAACCATTAATCATTAAAAAGGTAATATTTGCAGTCACCTTGCTATGTAATTAGTAATTTATTTATGCATACATGTAATTGTGTATATTATGAAAGTTTGTATATGAAAATCACACAAAAAAACGAGTATATTTCCAGATAATCTTTTGGAAGCCTTTCCATTCCCCAGTGTATCTATGTAAGCAGTCAAATTATATATTTTATGCTTTTGAACCTCAGTCGAGCTCTTTGATATTGAAAAAGAGCATCAACATGTTTTAATATGAATCAGATATAATATACATATAAAACTTCCTCATAATCCGCAATGCTTTTAAAGGGGACTGATGAAAAAATGTGATGAATTTAAAATATCCAACACAGTTTTCCTTACAGACAAACAGCTACTGAACATATTCAGAGTCTATGGCGTTTTTAGAGATATTTGAGCACTTTGTATATGGCT
Organism: Ruditapes philippinarum; assembly: GCF_026571515.1. Classification (NCBI taxonomy): domain Eukaryota; kingdom Metazoa; phylum Mollusca; class Bivalvia; order Venerida; family Veneridae; genus Ruditapes; species Ruditapes philippinarum. The sequence continues at coordinate 112,851 of NW_026858390.1, read as the reverse complement.
TGATGGATATGGCAATTGATTTCATAAAAAATTATCAGTATTTTTGTATAATGTATAATTATCAACAATTAATCAGACATGGCACCTTCGTTTATATCATTCGGACTTATTGTTTAAGCCGTTACATGACATGAAGTTGAAATAACAATGAACATATATATTTGACGCACGACGCGAAAAAACCGGTCTAAATGATTTTTTTTTCGAAATTTGGTTTTATCTCATTTTTGTAGAGATTTTCTTTCTGAATAAGAAAGTGAAAACTATTTCAAAATTTCAGAACTCAATTCGTGTACACACATGGCAATATGAGCTATAGCATATAAGCATACATTACTTAAAGATGCATGTCATACACATGACAATAATTATATTAATACAATTCACTTTAACGAAAAGGAGAGAGACACACATTTTCAAGGACATGATAAGCAAATGTGTAGAAATGTTATCTTTTCTCAAATTTTGTGATTATTTCCTTAACAAATAAACAAAATTTCTGTATTCATTACAATGAGTTATATTCATATTTATTATATATTTAAAAGTTAATATATTTTGGATGTCTTGCATAATAACGACCTTACATTCTTTTTCTTAGTACAGATAACTTGTTGCATTCAAAGAGATTGTGGAATTCATATCCAATACTTCCGGAGCTGTTACAAAGTGTACATTTACGTAAATTTAAATCTATACCATTCCAACTTCTGGTTTCTACAGAAAGTCTGCTGCTTCTTGTTACATATCTTAGTAAGTCTTTTTGTTGCATTTTTTAAATAGGGTTCGAAATGGAATTTTGTTTAAATAATTTGTAATTTTTACATAAACTCGATTCGTAAAGTCATTTAGAAATTAACTATTTTTGCTTCACATTAGCAACTAACCGCTTATGATTAGGAAACATCTTTACATTGGGGTTTCCACATTTGACAAGTATATTTAATATGCTTAAAGCACAGCAATGTCTGTCTATTAACATTACTACTTGTATTATATGGTTTAGGGCAATTTGATAAAATGCGCTAGATAGTTTAATTCATTACATACAACTAGATATATCAATATCAATAGAAATTGCAAAGGTATATATTAATAAAATTGGTTTAACAAGTTTGTCAAACAAATCTTTTTGCATATCCAAAGGTAATTGCAGTTTTTTCAAATTTATTTACTTTTTAAGAATACACGGCTTTCATTGCTTGATTAGCTATATAAGTCTTTGCTTTAAATAAACTACCACTTCTATTAAATAATACTCCTAGGTATTTGAATTCCTCAACAACTTCTAGATTTTCATTACCATACGTAAAACTATACTGCGTTCACCTACCTTTTGAAAATACAAGAACTTTAGTTTTAGATGTATTTACTGTTTTTTTTAGTTGTCACAGTAACTTTTATATAGGATAATAGCAATTTGTAAATCGTTTGCTGACTTAGATGAAATAACAGTGTCGTCAGCATTTAGAATAATAAACAATTTCACAATACCAAGTACTTCATCAGTAAATGTTACACCTTCTATACTATTACTTTTTGCAAAATAATCATGAAAAATCATTCAAATAAAAGAAAAAAGCAATGGCGATAGATAAGTAATAAAGTTATGTAAATAAGAGACTTCTCGCTAATTGTGACTATTAGCGTTGCTTAGCAACGTAATAACAACACGAACTAGCGTGTCATGCACGGCTAATCATTTGTATTTCAATCATTACCATGCTAAATATCTTCAATCTGGACACAACCATTCATCATCTTTACGGTAATTTTTCAAAATATGTACTGACTGAAAAGCAAATATTGCAGACCACGATCAGAAGGCACAGACGTGTCGGTTGGTTTTTAGTATGCACTGGTCGCATAGGTTGAATCATCCAGTCAGTTTACAAATTGTGTATATCCAATAAAAAGAAAGAAACAAACAATAGTATATAAGTCTACGTATTTTAACGTTTAATATCTTTACGACTATGAAAAATAAATAGATAGTTAATTTCAAATTCTACGTTTCTTTTTTATTCCTTACAAAATAACAGTGTAGAAAATTGTAAAACAATTCAATAATGCCGTATGATGAACATAGGGACAAGTAGTTTGAATATGTATAAGCACTAAACTGTTATGACAGTGCACCTCAATCACTGATAATAACGCCCCATTAAAGCAAAAAGGTACCAAGCGACATTTTGGCCAAAAATGACTTTTTAACATTTTTCATTATTTTTTAATGTTATCTTTAATCTGTAGAAATATCTCTGTAGTATCATGTTTATTTACAGATATATAAGGTTATGTAAAAAGGTACAATGTCAATATTTTCCCATTTAGTAATGCAAAAAGGTACCATATGCATATCAGTTTGAGCAAAAAGGTACCAAGCGTCACATAGTACCTTATTGCATTGTATGACTTTACAAGTTTTGAGCATTTATTTTAATGCAAAAAGGAACCATGTGTCACACGGTCCCTTTTTGCACACAAAGAATTTACGACCCTTAAGATTATTTTATATACCAAATTGTTTTCTTGGTACCTTTTAGCTTTTTAATGAATAACACAATCTAGATGTTGCTAAGGACATCAAATATAACAAAAAAAACCAGAGTATTGTTTCTGTTTTAAATCGAGGAATGATAACAGTGTGAAGATAATGATAGTGTATAAATGACTTCTTCACAAAACTGTGGACGTAAAAAGAAAAAGTAAAATCTTGCCAACAAGATACATGGGGTATATGGAAGGAGAAGCATGACACGGAAGCGCACATCTGCAAATAAACTAAATTATGATATAGTTTAAATTGGTGAAAACAGCATAAAGAGTAATTTCCTTAAATGAAATCTCATTATACAAGAAAAAAGAGCTGAAAGAAACAATATGTATCTCATGACTATGACTTAAACATTAAAAAATGTGGAAACTGTAAACTATGAAAGTGAAAAGAAGGAAATAAAAACTGTTAAGCAACATACATATAGGAAGGCAGTAGGCACACTAGATGGCAGGATCAAGGAACAATATATTGAAACATCAAAAAAGAAAGAAAATTCACAAGAAGAAAAGATTTAAAGTAAAGTTGGAGCAAAAGGTGAACCATGCGTTTATGTTGCATGTTTTGATCTCAATGCCGTTGTAACAACCCCTTGCTCATTAGTGAGTGAGCTTTACTATTTAAGAAAACTCTGTTGCTACACAACTTGACAGTATATTCCTTATGAGACAAAAATGTTGCAGTCATGTATGGATAAAACCAACGCTGCAAAGAGAGGTGAAATAGCTTCCTGCTTAATAAAAAACCCTTTTCTACTTGCCAAAGTGGTTATGTCAAATAAGTCATATATTTTTCAGATTCATAAAAACAAAAAATTGATTCATAGCTGCGTCTCTTTCTATTATATTATTACAAGTTCCAAGTTTAAGATTGATCACAAATTTCTTGTATCGGGTCACTCACAGATGGAGTGACAACTTGACTCTTGAAGGGGCAAAGAAAAAAATTCCTGTATAATTATGTATCATTCAATTGTGTTCTCTTATATCACTGGCCAGAAAAATCACAGCCATACATTGCTGTGTCAATGAAATATAACCATGTTTTTGATTCCAAATACTTCATTAAAAAACAGTGTCTGAGACTCAAAATTCTGGAAACAAAGTGATCCCTCGGAAGCATTAATCACAACAAAATAACATAAGAATTGCAGATTCGGTTTGATTGAGTCTGTAAATGAGAGATAATGAATAAGTGCAACATCCCTCACGCCCCGTAGCACCGGCTTGAGCGGTACTCAATTCTCAACACTTTATAGTGTTGGCATCAATGATCCCGAAGGACCAGAAAACATAACGACCCTGAAGTGAAGTACATCCATTGACGGACAAAGAGTAAACTGGCTACAAGTGGAATTGATACAGGTACCAAAGGAAAGCCCAAAGTCAGTCATTTGTAAATTTGAGCTCCAATGCTGAAGATGTTATGGAAATAGAAGTTCAGAATACAGAATCTAAAGTATTAGTGGACAAAATTAATGGTGAATAATATATGAAGTTATGATACAAAACCTCCAGTTTCTATTCAAAAGAAAAATGACTTGGTTACTTTGTGTGCAAAGAAAATTATCCAAAATGAGTTCCATAATTATAATGCCACTTAACCAACATAAAAGAAAGAAAAGGATTATGTCACAATGGAATCTGATGAGAATGATTCTGATTTTGACTAACAATGTAAGAGATTTTGACAAAGGCATTGAGATTGAACACAAAGGAAGACTTTCAAAACATTCAGTATGATAGTTGTATCAGACATTTACTGAAAACACAAGAATTTCATATTATTATTTGTATCATTGTAGAATAAAACTGTAACCAAATGATGCTTTTTGTTAATATTGTTTGGGACAAAAAAGGTGCCAACTGCCATATGGTACCCTTTTTGATATATTTCGACAGCAAATGTTAACATTCATATAATGCAAAAAGGGGGCCAAGCGATCATATGGTACCTTCTTGCATTTGTCGGTCAAAATTTTTATTAGTGCAAAAAGGAACCATTTCCTTTAATTGATTAATTATCACTTATTAGTAATATATAAGCTTTCCAACTTTTTGAGCATGTACATTCAAACATTATCTAAATATATGTAAAGTTTCTTTGCCATGTTGTAAAAACCTGATTTGATATGGAACTTCAAATCTTTAAACGCGATTTTCTCGAAAACATGAAAATGTCACTTGGTACCTTTTTGCTTTAATGGGGCGATAAGACCAATTGTCTTGCCACACTTCGCACCAAATATCTATTGCGCTCTGCTGACACCCCCAGGCGTAATAATTCTTGGACGGACACCTGAACTGAACCGGAATCCTGGTTCTTTCGAGACTTGAATCAATTGTTTCTCGCTTTCGGGTGTTATTATTGCCATCGCCGCACCCAGTGTGCCTGACTGGAACCGAATGTGCTGGAATGTTCTGTCAAAAGAAAACGATAAATATTCGTAATGACAACTGTTACAAACGTATTTCCTAATATGCCTCTATAAATAAACAATATTAAATATTATTTAGTGCACATTTGAAAATATATTAGTTAAAAGAATGCAACAACTTGGACAGCTCCGTAAACTTGGTCACGTGACTGATTTTTCACATACTGTTACTGTCAGTTTGTAAAATAATAAAAAAAATTAAGACCATCCTAACATATAAATTTAATTTAATTATAGAAGGAATGATATACAATGTAAAATTCTCATGTACAAATGCTTTACTTGATTTGGCTTAAATGTACTCTTTAATGACCATAAATACTTTCTAATTATACGGTATGGACATATTTTTTATTCATGTTATTATAGAAATGTAAGCAAAGTAAATTTAAGTTACTTGTAAACGATTAATAGAAACAATACACCCTTACACTTTCATGTATATGATATTTTCTCTTTCTGTGGTACCGCAACTTAACAACATTTTCATTTAAACATTTTCATTTGAATGCGATAAACGTAGTTTACCTTATACTTGAAAAATATATAGAAAGGGTTTCCATTGTTGCCATGACCACTGAGGGTAACATACAGCGCTGTTTTTGTAGACGATTTCTCTGTTACATCGGCTAGCTGTTGTAGCGTCTACGGAATTTAATCTTTAGATGTGCAAATCCAACATCAACTTAAAGCCGCGCATGTCCTTAAAAGAAAATTTAAATGATTTTGAAATATGAAAAAGCCTTACCTGCTACGATTAAAAAGAAGAAAATTATATGTGCTTTTTAACAAAATTACAGTGTTTATGATACATATTTTGTCATTGGGAAAATCAGATAAGACTGTTAAAATCAGTTTAGATTGCCGAGTACCTAGAAGTAAGTAATGAAGGTTTCTTGAATGAATCAGTACCTGGTACTTTCATATGATACTCGATCTTTTCATTCTGTGCTGTCATGAAGTGCCACAAACGGTTCTTATTTTAACCTGAAATATAAGATATAGTACAATTAATCCCATGATTGTTATTCACTACTTTATGCCATAGTTATAGGTCTATATGAAATATATTTTTTTCTTAATTTTGAAGAAAATAGTAAGAACAAGTTAAGTAACTGTTATTTTTAATCGTGTACAGACATGCATTACTGGTACTGCACAATTATTTTGCTAGTACTGTATTGGTATAAATGTACTGTCACTGAATTACTCGCATAAAAAATTTGCTGCTATTTGTACTGGTACTGAATAACTGTCTCAAAATGTGGCACTGGTACTGCATTAATAAGGGTTTCATAAAAGATTGAAATAGTAAAGTTTTATCACATAAATTATCTTACTTATCTTTATACTTTTACATTATGAAAACAATGTTGTGGACATTTATATTAAATAGTCTGTATGCAAAATATGGTGAAATGTAAAAGTATTGGTACTTAATTAGTTCCAAAATAAAAGTACTGGTACAATACTGGTATTTGTACTAAAACCGCATGAGCTGACAAGTACTGGTACTGGTATTTAAGTATTATACTCCTGATACTAATGCATTTCCGATTGTGTAAAATGGTAGTTTAGCCATAATAGGTACTATTGCAAAACGTTTGTCCATTATATAATTGTAAACAGTTTGCTAAAAAAAATTACCGAATGTATCGACAAGGCAGGAGTCTGATTAACTTGATTCTGCAATGTCCAGTCTATCATCGACAGCACAGCGTCAGGTCCGTTTGGCCCTTTACGATCTGGACCTATCGTTTGACCTTCGTCAATTAGGAAGCTGGGTTGTTGTACGATGCCATCCAGTTTTACTCCGAAAATCTGGATTTTACGCAGGGTTAAAAAGTATATCAGGCCCATCTGGCGAGAAAAAAGAGGCAAACTGAATTTCTGACTGAAGGGACAAACTTTTCTTCATTGTCACGTGTGGCAACACTACGCACTATACCCTTATTACCTAGTATGAAGAAACAAAAAAAAACAGATCTATAGTTAGACATAAATTAAAGTGACATTATGCCCATCCAAGTATAAATGGTGGATGATAAAGTCAAAGTCAAAACAACTTGAAATATTTCCATAATAGGTTTCAATTTTAGATTATAGATAATAGTCCATGTGCATAATCACTAACCCACATGAATCACAATAAATTCTATAGATATCCTTCGGAATATGTCGTTAATGCTCCGTTTATAAGACTCGGGCAGGCCTTTTATATTTCAGGCCATTTACCATATTTTATCCTTGGCAATTTTCATAATCAACTATTGTTCAATGCCCATTATAATAGTCAATCTTTTTAAATATATAGTCAAATGAACTCAACCAGACAGATTGAGCGTAATGTACCTTGAAGATAGAGGTAAAAACAGCGTATTTGTACCTTATTAAAGCAACGATCTTTATGATAACGGTAAAAAATCACGATATCACCTGAATAGGTAACATATGGTACTAGTAATTGCTTTTTAATTCTTTAGTGTAGGGAGACACAGGCAAAATGTTCATTCCTACGATTTGAATTTTTCTTTCAATATTCTATAAATGTTCTCGAAATGAAAACACTAAGCAGTCAGAGGAACAAAACTTTTCTCTTTATAAAAAATAAAATGTTGGTTTCCCAACTTGACCCACGTGGGTCAGGTTATAGCATTTAGACTTCAAAATAGCTGTTATAGAGAACTATGAAAACGTTAAAGTATCTGTCAAATGAATGACTTATATTTATTTCAATCTTACAATATCCAGAATATCTGTAATTGTTATTTCCAGAGGGTTTTCCAGTTATATGATTTGTTTTAAAACTACTCGGTGACTCTGTCGGCGTCTTAATTTCGTTCAATATATGAAAATATTATTACGCTTCAAACCCAAAATATATAGTATTTATACAGAAATTCATGCTAGGACTTTAGAGAATGTCATTTTAGCATGAATTGAATAAATAACATCAATTTACTATTTTTGTCATTAATTTGTCTTAGTATCCCTTTAATTAATTCTATAAAAATATACTTTATAGATACTTATAGATACTTACTTCAAACTCCTTCTCCATCTTATAAACTTTCCTCAAAATTCCGACGTAGGTAAACTTTAAAAACTTCAATAACGCACGATAAAAAGCATGTCCGTGGTAACATGTGTTTACGCAAGAAGAGTGACGTCATTTATATCGCTGTAGTGCACATTTATTGGCGTGTCATTAAGACCGTTTTTCTCGCGTCGTGCGTCATTTGTTGTCTTTATTATTTTCAGTTTGATGCACTGTCTGTTGATATTATTTTCAATTGTATTATAATTATATTCGTTGATGTCTTCGTAACAAACTCTTTGTATAGGTTTATGGTGGAGCTCGGTTGGAAGCATGTGAAAGAACACAACAAGTATTATATATTTGGATACGAAAGACAAATTATCCCAAAACTCACCTTTTAAAGTAATAAGAACCAGAGTGAAATAGACGTAATAGCCAACTTTCTCGAATGTTACTGCAGAGGAAACTCCGAGGACTGGACTTGCAAAGGAAACAATTGCGAAGGCAAAAACCAAACCTCTTTTCCTATAACTAATTCAAAGACACAACAGTAAACTTTTATAACATTTTCTACTATTATAAGAACATGGATGTGTCTTTCAAAGTGTTAAATTAAAGCGTATATGTTACATGTCTATCTTTCATATAATATTGAAGCTGCATAGTATTAATTGCATGGATAACTGTAACAATTATAAAGAATTCAGCATTCGAAAAGATAAATGTTTGTTTATACAAATTTAGCTTAAGCACGAACAAAAAATGTTCCGGAGTTGTTCAGATAATACATGTTTGCAGTACAAGAAATATACGACAAATGGATTTTCAAACATAGTAAATTATTATCATACAAACACATTTGACATTTGAAATAAATATACCTTCCGAGACAACTGCATTTCTTAAACAATAAGGATAATATCATTCCTGCTAAAGTTCCTATAATAACTGTGAGATCGTCAACGAAAGAATCTGTGGTAGATTGTATATGTCCCTTAATTTCATTGGGGATTTTCGACTTAGAAAATCTTGGAAGTGCAGTTCCTTTAAAAAAATATTATCAATTGTATTAAATGAAATGTTGAAAAAACTTCTTCAAAGATTATAAAAAGGAAATATATAGACAAAATTTAAGAAAAAAAAGAGAAAAAAAACAAATATTGACATGTGTGTGTTTTTATTTATCTCGTGACCACGAGATACTATGTCGTAGCCACGAGTTACTAAGTCGTGGCCACGAGTTACTAAGTCGTGGCCACGAGATAGCTAACTCGTGGTCACGAGATACTATGTCGTGGCCACAAGTTACTAAGTCGTGGCCACGAGATAGCTAACTCGTGGCCACGAGATACTATGTCGTGGCCACAAGTTACTAAGTCGTGGCCGCGAGATAGCTAACTCGTGGCCACGAGATACTATGTCGTGGCCACGAGTTACTAAGTCGTGGCCACGAGTTACTAAGTCGTGGCCACGAGATAGCTAACTCGTGGTCACGAGATACTATGTCGTGGCCACGAGTTACTTAGTCGTGGCCACGAGATAGCTAAGTCGTGGCCACGAGTTACGAAGTCGTGGCCACGAGATAGGTAAATCGTGGCCACGAGATAAATAACCAATCAGATTACACCATTTATGTGAATTTCCCTAATTAACTAGACATGTGCTATAGTACAAGGCTGCCCCTACTTTACCAGCCTGTAAAAGTGTCATTTATGCAACTTATTGACTTGTCCATAATTTTACATTTAGCGTCACTGTGACCCTGATTTTTGACCCAATGACCTCGATATTATTAGATGTCCTCTACTGATCAGGTGCAATGATCTTTCTGGGTTATATAAACCATGGCTTATCCTTTCTAAATTATTCATCAGACAAGGGTTTTACCTTATAGGCTATCTACTGTCCATGGGCAATATCCCTTACAAATAAAATAAACCAGGACTTATTCCTTCTCATGTTATCGTATAAACAAGGTTTACAGGCCGTAGTACGTACAAACTGACCAATTCGATTACAAAATTGTCCCAACAAGAGCTAAAGTCCAAATTAATGTCTGATGGGCCTTGGAAGGTGACTTTCTAATATGATCCTAAAGACAAGTTCAAAATGAATATCTTCAGTATTTTCAAAGATTAATGTTGCATGTAAAAGTAAGTTGTTAAGTTTAAAAAATTCATAATATATACATGTATAGTGTGTTCTGATATGTTAATTATCTCGTGCCCACGACTTAGCTATCTCGTGGCCACGACTTACTAACCCGTGGCCACGACATAGTATCTCGTGGCGCCGAGATAGCTAACTCGTTGCCACGACTTAGTAACTCGTGGCCACGACATAGTATATCGTGGCCACGACATAGTATCTCGTGGCCACTAGTTAGCTATCTCGTGGCCACGACTTAGTAACTCGTGGCCACGACATATTATCTCGTGGCCACGAGTAAGCTATCTCGTGGCCACGACTTAGTAACTCGTGACCACGACATAGTATCTCGTGGCCACGAGATAAATAAAAACACAAACATGTCACCTTTATGCCACCGTAAAATACAGCCAAAACAATGTCATATAAGGTTCTGATTAAATATTAGAATATAATATATCTACATGTATAAACATTATGTACGCTATTGTAAAATATTGCCTTTTTTATAATTTTTAAGAGCGTTTTATTATAAATAATAACTTTTCACTGTACCGAATCTAAAACTAGAAAAAACTCCAAATACTGTCCAAAGCATTTTCTTTTTTAACACTGGAAATTTGTTTAAAACTTTATTTGGGCATGGTATATTACAGTCAGTTTTTGAATTTTCTTCAGCTTCGGTATTTTCCTTGCTTTCTTGAATGGATATATCCTGAAGAAGATAAAGGGTTTTTATGATAAGTTTTTTTCTCTCACCTATTTTTCGATGATATCTACAGAAACTAACTTAAGAAAATTATCCAATTTTAGATAAACATTGAACTGTACAACTATGAATTAAACAAATCTCATGTTTCAGTCTTTTCATTTTTTCCAACGCACGGAGCATAAATACATTTACTGACACACAGACTGTAATATCAATCTTGTAATTTGACAAGGGAATCTTTTCCCGCATCTTTTACATTATTAAGATTATTTAAACTGATTATTATTGCTGGCATAATAAAAAAGAATACCAACCTGCATTATGTAAATAAACACTACAGGTAATATACATAAACCAGCATTGATTCTAAAAAGAAATAAAAAAAATCAAAGATTTATGCAAGTTTATGAAGACAACATGTGCATGATTTATGGCAAAATTGAATTTACAATATTTTTTTCGTTAGTATGAAAAATGAAAAAAATAAAAAAACATAAAATTTAAAGTTCTGTTTGAATTCATATTCATGTTAATATCAAAACTATACATGTAGTTGTACAGCTAATTTAAAAGCTTAACAAGCTATGCTGCATTTCTCGACTTAGCCATCATTAACAGCTTATATTAATTCTAGAAACAATGTAGATGATGAGATCAACTTCTATGAACAAGAACCAGGCTATAAGAAATATGAGGGTATCACAATATTTCGAAACATTTTTTTTTTATCTCATTTAATTTGTTTTCGGAAATCACCGTTTTTTAAGCGTGGGATGAAACAGAATACTGTTAAATTCAAAACAATGGAAATGACCATATATTACCGACAAGATTTCATATTTTTATTGTAAACATACTTAAAGTATATTATATTTAGTATAGAAGTATGAGAATCAAGAACAACAAATAGTTATATTCAATAATCAATAATATCCTTCATTATTGAATTGATAAAAAGATGTCTTAAAGCGGCCTTCACCTTTTATATTCTGTTGGAAAAAACAATTTTGTGTTGGTTTAAACTTAATATTTTAGTAATTGTATGTTGGAAAATTGCATTTTGTCACTTTTAAGCCTTCTTCAATACGGCGTCCAAAGAGCTAATTATAACGCGTCACCGACAATCGTTTCCAAAAATAGCAGATCGGGAAACGAATCGTCCGCTTTACGTAATATTTCAAATAAAGAGAGCGGAGATATCGAAGATTTTCCTTATTGTTTTTGTATTGAATCGTCGGCAAATTTCATTTTCCACCTTAATTCTTTTAATTTGACAATTATATGAAACGGTTTTATGAAGACAACATATTTAACGTTTAAAAAAAGTTGAAGCCACTTTCATGATAATGCTATGTTCACCTGTATAATGTTTTCCAGTCCTGATTTCCATCAAACTTTACACCAATGTCAATGAAAGAGCCTAATACAAAACCAAGTTTCGTCAACAGGAGTGCTTCCATTCTCTTTTTAGTGAATAACTCAAGTACAGGAACCAATGCACCGATTTTCAGTAGACCTATTCCTAACCCTTATGGAAAAACAAAACTGTATTTAGAAATGGCAAACGACAATGCTTTTTGAAAATGTATCTAGTATGTATTGTTTATTTTACTTACAAAGAATTATCTTGAAATGTTAATTAATTCGATCACAGTAAAATTTTACATTTCTTGTATCATTATCTTCTACGTCAACATAATCATTTTTCATTGCTTATCTTATTATTATCGTATTTTCATTTTGTCCACACCCCATATCACACAAAATGTGTGAGTCTTTGAAAAATATGCCCTACTAGAGCATGAAAAAGAGAAAATCCGGGGCTTTGAACACTGGCGTAATACTACATGTATGAATACATTACACTCAACAAACATAGGACGTTAAAAGATGAGGTAACACTTAATACTTTGCACATTAATTTGATTAAACAAACAGTGAATTAGATGATATTAATACAGCGTTAAGTGTCATCTGATTTAACATGATAGGCAGAACTATATACTCATTTTTATGTAATAAAATACTTTTCGTACATTAGATTGAAATGAATTACCTATTGGTCCACATATACAAATCTTCCAGTACCAGACAAAATCCCGCTCTTTAAAAATATTCAGAGTAAAATTGATGTATAATTGTTAAATTAACACATGCTAAATTGTTATACAATATTGTTTTCTTTAAAGTATTCGATGTGTTATGAAGGTATACCACTACTTTCAAATAATATTTCTGAGATAAAGGTCATGTTGATACTATTATGAAAACGTTAATATAGTATAGTATATTTAAAAAAATATCAACAACATTCCATGCAAAATGACCTTAATATCTTCAGCTATGAATATGGTTTTACAAGAACGAGGTGCTGTGTCTATAAGTATAACTTACGTAGTGTACTATCTAAGAAAGACATGCTTGTAAATGAAACACACACAATAAGTGAGCCGACAATACCATTCACCCTGTGACCAAATCTTGTCATCAAAAGCACTCCAACTGGAGCTGAAAGTGGAATGTACATCCGGAAAAAAATCATATCCATAATAAATAATATAATTGATACCAACGAAGAAACATCTAAACATAAAAAAGATAAACATATTAAAGTCATGTAAAAGTCTTTGTCAGTCAAATATAAAACATTGAAACAAGTTAACTTTGCCTGATTGAATAAAGGTTTTAAACCACCGAGGCACTAATGAAATTACATTACTTAACGATGTTTCAGAAGAAGCATGAGATTAAATCTTTGTTGTAAAACTTGCAAACATCAAAAGAGGTAAAAAACTACATATTTACTACCCATAAAATGAACTGAAATATATCCACAAGTAGGATTACAGTAACAGTTCTTAGAAAAAAATATATGCAACCGGTTACTCTGCTATTTGGTTTGATTTTTTCTTATGTTTACACTACAATAATACAATACATAAAAATTACAGAGTTGAGTGGAAAGTTTATAGATTAAGATATAAATAATGTACAAAAGAATTTACCGAAAAAATCTATCATGCTCTTGAAATAGTTATTGACATGTTGTGCTTCTGTTGCGTCCATGGCTAATGTATTCAACAAACTTTGGTCTTGTATTGCCATGTCAACGAATGATTCAATCGTTTGAATGCAAAAATTTATGATAAAGCAAACTAAAACATTTAGCCATAGTCTTCTATTTGAAAAACCTTGTTTCAGCCAAGCCATCAGTCTACAATAAACAGCTTTCTTATCCGTTCCGCTTTTTGTCCTTTTTTTATCGTCTGAGTCCTTGATTTCTTTCTTTCTTTTTGATTTCTTAGAAGCAAGCCCGACGAATGTATTCTTTATTTCACTTTCTGAACTTTTATCAGTGACAGTGTCAATTGATGTTTCGTTATCACAATGGTCAGTATTATTATTATCATCATCATGATCGTTATCGTCATCATGATCGTTATCAACATCATCATCATCAGCATCATCATCATCATCATCATCATCAACAATATCAAACTCTGTGTCCATCATAGCCTAGTAAGTCAAATTATTAATATCATATAAAACATTGACAATGTAGGTTTAAAAACTTTATTCGTGTGCATAAGAGATCTTCTTTAGTAATTATATGTTTCTCATTATTTGCTCTTACACAATCAACTTGGTTCGTTTCATAAATAATTTCATTCATTTATTCATTGATGCTTTCATAATTATCAATTTACATAAATAATTAAAATATTTATTTCATTTATTATAAACATATCTTAATATATCGTAACAGCAAGAATTGAAAGTAAGTAAATTTTCTCCAAAAATGCAATATAAAATATTATAAAGTACAAATAAACAATATTTCACAATTTTCGAAATTGCCACAGCCAATTACTTTCTTACCAGTATTAAGCGTTAAGTTTTGTTCAATATTCTTCACTCATTGATAAATATGCTAAAATGTACCTCTTTTGGTAGAACGCTTATGGTAAAACAACGATCCATTTTATTTTCGTTCATTCACACCAGTGTAAGCTTTAAACAGCTGTGTCAGAGAAGCATTAACTCATTACGTTTACCTGGTATCCTATATGAGTAAATATATAAATCAGTTAAAACAGATAAATTAATAGCGATACAAAATAACCTTTTTGAATTTTTGAAAAATTGAAAAGCATATCGACCTCCCTAATTTTCTCTGAAATTAATTTCGTTTAATCATTTATTTGTTCGCCCTTGATAGTAAACATGCAAAACCTCCTTTCTTTTTCTTTTAATAGTGGAACAAATGAAGATATCGTAAAGGCCCGTGCAAGTTTTGTAATTTACAATTGTTTTAGTTAATGATTAAGTTTGTGCTTCATTCTATATAAATTTTAAACTGTTTCTCATTAAATTTTGATGAAATTTCCAATAAATGCACTGCATTTAGTACTATATTCAACGATTATGATATTGTAAACTCTTCTTCTCTATGTGAAATATCGTAAAAATACTAAACAACTAGTTATAAAAGTATTGAAGAGGCGATGACAAAGAGGAAGTAGTATTTCTAGGAATAAAATGGCAAATAATAAAGAAGTTAATTAAGCCTGTTGCCGAATTGTACTAATAATAAAATGAGATAAAACACAAAAGTGCTGACTCAAGCTTCTTTTTAGAAGTAACGAGTCCTAGCTAGCTATTTTATGATTTATTGCCTTTGCTCTCTTCAACACCTAATATATCAAATGCCGTATCGACTAAATTGCGAGTACAATATGTCTTTTTATCTAAATAAAAAACTCTTGACCAAATACTTTTTTTCAGGAAATACCAGTTATAAATAACAATGTTTGCAATCAAATCTATAACATTGGCTTGCACTTAAAAGATAGATACGGGTAGTTACAACATAACAACATGGTGTACAAGTGTACCGTGGCATAAAGGTGACATGTGTGTGTTTTATTTATATCGTGCGCACGAGATACTATGTCGTGAGCACGAGATAGCTAAGTCGTGGCCACGATATACTATGTCGTGGTCACGATTTACTAAGTCGTGGTCACGAGATACTAAGTCGTGGCCACGAGAGATAGCTAAGTCGTGGCCACATGAAACTATGTCGTGGCCACGAGTTACTAAGTCGTGGCCACGAGAGATAGCTAAGTCGTGGCCACGAGATACTATGTCGTGGTCACGAGCTACTAAATCCTAGCCACGAGATAGCTAAGTCGTGGCCACGAGATACAATGTCGTGGCCACGAGTTACTAAGTCTTGGGAACGAGATAATTAACCAGTCAGAATACACTATATATATTATGAATTTTTTAAACTTAACAACTTACTTTAACATGCAACATTAATCTTTGAAAATACTGAAGATATTCATTTTGAACTTGATACATTAATTTTGACTCTAGCCCTTTGTTGGGACAATTTTTTGATCGAATTGGTCAGTTTGTACGTACTACGGCCTTATTTATACGATAACATGAGAAGGAATAAGTCCTGGTTTATTTTATTGGAAGGGACCTTGCACATGGACAGTAGATATCCTATAAGGATGTTTGAAATCAAAGGTCAAGGCATGACACTTCATTTTTAATCATTGTCTGTTGAATAATTTAGAAGGGATAAGCCATGGTTTATATAACCCAGGATGATCATTGCACCTGATCAGTAGATGACATGTTATAATTTCGAGGTCATTTGGTCAAAAATCAGAGTCACAGTGACGCTAAATGTAAAATTATTGACCAGTCAATAAGTTGTATAAATGGCACTTTTACAGACTGGTGGAGTAGGGTCATCCTTGAACTATAGCACATGTCTAGTTCATTAGGGAAATTTATATAAATGGTGTAATCTGATTGGTTATTTATCTCGTGGTCAAGACTTAGTAACTCGTGGCCATGACATAGTATCTCGTTGCAACGACAGTGTATCTCGTTCCGACGACATAGCTATTTCGTGGCCAAGACTTAGTAACTTATGGCCACGACACAGTATCTCGTGGCCGTGACTTAGTATCTCGTGACCACGACATAGTATCTCGTAGCCATGACTTAGCTATCTCGTGGCCACGACTTAGTAACTCGTGGCCACGACATAGTATCTCGTGTGCACGAGATAACACACATGTCTACTTTGTGCCACCGTTCAAGTGGCAGTTTATTAAGCTTTTTTAAATTTTCAATCCGATGATTACCGTAAGTGATCGATAATAAAATTACTAAGGTTTAAGCATTTTAACAAACGTGACTTGAGGTAGATATGTATAGATTTTACTTAAGCACTTTTGTTTGATATAAACTTAATATATTATTTTTACCTAGTTTATCATTCTAGTTTACAATTAGGTTACCGATTTATCAAGTGGAACCCTGGTTTGCTAAGTGTCATTTAAGATACATATATAGGAAAACCAATATCGATACAATACCTGATATTAAAATTTCTTTTTAATAAAATCTAATAGTATATTAAAGGCCTTTTATGCCTTCAAATATTCCATCATTTTTATTTCTCAAAAACATTTTATCTTTGGTATCTTGACACAGATACAAAAATTAAAGCACGAAGGCGCTGAATTTGTTTTGGTCTCAGAATGTCAGAAAAGTGAAGGTTGTGAGATGTGTTTTTGTATAAATCCACCAATGCTGTTTCCAGTGTTATAAGTGTAGTAAATTGGCTATGAGGCTAATTGCAACGCTGAATTTCAATGCAATGTTTATGTGGCTTAATCAATTTAAAAAAGTAAAAAAAAAATAAATAAAAAAAAAATACAAAACAAAAACATAAATTGCCTCAACTTGGATTTGAACTACCGACCTCTCACTTCTCAACAAGCGTGTAACCCCTCGACCACGGGATAGTTATAAGATAACATCCTGAAGAAAACCACATTATTCTGCATTTTTGTGAGGTTATGCCTCCCCAATGTTAAGACTGTTCATCAAACCTTCCTGTCGCGGTAATCAGGTCAAAAAGTAGTATCTTTATAGTTTATAGCTGACTCATCACTTATCACCGTTATTTACAAGTTAAAACAAGTTTTTATTCTTTACCATCATAGCTATTTGTAAGGTTTATAATTCTCAGAGAAACGCTTGGTTTAGACGTTTTCTAAATTTTAAAATCACTACTTACGTTTACTGCGTCGTTAAATCGGTCATGCATCGGTCATAAATAGTTTTGATACATGTACTTTTAAAGGTATAGATAAAAACGAAAGAAAAGGGGGATATCGATACTGCAAATGCAAATTTTGTTATTTACTTCCGCTTTAGTTATTGATTCGGTTTGTGGTTGATTCTATTAGTTTGTATACTATTCTGATTCTTGCATAAAGCTGCTCACGTAAGAGTACATAAATAAGTAAGAAATCATGCAACGACAGATAAAATCACGCGGGAACGCGCCGACGTTTGCACATTTTTTTCTTAATGTACGTGACTCAGGGTGACAGGTAAAAATAACTTACTGCAATGACAGCCCCGGTATTTCATTATCAAAATATAACTGTCAAATGTCATCGCGCTTACATATGAAAAGCATGACGAGACAGGTTTCTTTATATGAAAACCAATTATCGAAACGCGAAATTAGCGAATCAGACGTATAATTTCATTTCATGTTTGCGCATTAATATCTGCAGAAGCCCTCGGACTTATTAAATTCTCCCAACTGCAGGTTCTGGCTTTAAATACATGTACGTCAATGTGCTTCTGCAGAGGTTTTATGATTGTACAAAAAGGGACATACTAAAGAAACAATATATGAAAGTATTGAAGAGGCGATAACAACGAGGAAGTTGTATTTCTAGGAATTAAAATGCAGCCAGATAATAACACAAATGTGCTAATTCAAGATTCTTTTCAAAAGGAATGTATCCTAGCTATTATATAATTTATTGTTTTTGTCCCCTTCATCATCTAATAAATCAAATAACGTACAGACTGAAGTACATTATGTAACTCTTCACTAAATATTATTAAGGAGACACAAGTTATAAAATTACAATGTTTGTTATCAAATCTGCAACATTGTCTTGTTATATTGTACTTAACTGTATCTGGTATATTTAAAAGATACAAACGGATAGTTACAACAAGACAACATGGTTTACAAGTGTCATCTATAAGGCATTTCTTAAATGTCCAATCCTGTAACTCCGATAATTTTATAACTGAGATTTGACGCATTGTAACAACCACGTTAAATGTGTTATTTTACCTTAGTTATTATATAGATTTGACTGAAGCAGATTTGTTTGATACTTTTAACCGTTGACAATTGATCACAAATAGATAGTGATCTCCTGGATTGTAAATCCACTTTATTGTCAGTTAAAAGATCTTGCAAAACAAATATCTATATAAAAATTGACAATGAAGTATCTTTTCAAACTAAATTGGATATTAAATTCAGGACCCAATGCATATCATGATATTTATTGGCTCATTAAAGGCGAGCATGCTATCTTTTCAATTTTGTAGTTGTGACCTTTTCATAAGGGTTCTATTCCTCCATATTATAAATTGGATTATTTTCTTTGTTCTATTTACCAAAAGCATGCCAAGAGCATAGTTATTTGGCATGTAGCATAAAATTCTGGTCATCTACAAAAGAGTGCTGACAAGTTGCCATATATATGTCAGAAGACAAATTAAAAAAAAACAGGGACCATATCTTGATGGTGGTTGCACAACTATTCAAGTAGGATTATTGGAACCCCTTGAAAAGAAGAAAACTTTGATATATTTTTAATATAAAAATGAGAATAAAGATCAACAAGAAAAGGCGACGGTCACAGATCGCAGTCCTCAATACAAGCAGTACACACAAGCAAGGCACTAAGAAGGCACCGAATCAAACGGGAGAGGACATATGGGCGATATAAGGACGAGAGGGACATGTAGTAAATGAAATGATAAGAGCTTAAAGGACCGATCGGGAACTAAAGAGTTTGGGTGTAAGGAAAAAAAAGGACACATAATGGGTCAAAAGGGTAAATGGAAAGAAAAAACCTACCGCTGACGACAATTAAATGGGGCTCCAATCAGGTCAAAAAGCCATAAAATTTTACATTTAGCAATGCATTCAGTCATGGTGCAAATTCAAGACTGAATAAAGAGCGGAAATTATTTATGGAAGTACAACGCTTTTCGTTTTTGTTTTTTTTGTCAATCTGAGCAATAAATTTAATATGACTTTTTTGGAGAAACGAATTGAGCGAATAAACAGATGTTTTTCACACACATTCATGGTCAAGACCTACATCAAACGATTTAAAAAAAATCCCTGAACATATATTTTTGGTCACTTATTGTCAGTGGAGTCCGTTTAACTTGACTGTATAATATTCCACGAAAATGTGTAATCCGAATATAAACGCTTTGTTATGCAAATTCTTTATCGTGTGTTATTACTCCATTTATGTATTGTTTAATTTCTTCATTTTAGTTAATTGTTTACAGTCATTTATTTTACTTATTTGTACTTTACTAGTGAATTGTCAATATTAAACGAACGCCTTATTTGGATTTTGTATTGTTTCATTACTGAGATTATGACTGTATTCTCAGTCAATCTGTCATTGGAGTGTGATATTTCCTTTGAGACAAGTATGTGCTGAATTTTACTGATTATTGTTATACTAGCTGTTTAGATAACCTTTCATCATAATCAAACTGAACATAAAGTAAGTCGTATGCACGACCTTCGTCAATAAGGACAACCATCTAGTATATTTAGGAGTCTGTACCATTATATTCTGAGCAGTACTTCACATATATCTATTTTGTACGAACTTGTCTTTTCATACTTACTTACGTTACTTGGTTGCATGCCAAGTCTGTCGTTGATTCCATCCATCTAAAGCAGAGATAGTTAATTATGCTTTATGAATATTGATAACAATACAGTGAAATATCGCGACAGGATAATACAGATATGGCGACAGTACTATAACAACAATGTGGCGGTATGATAACAATAATAGTAACAGTGAAATAACGCAACAGGACAATACAGATATGACTACAGTACTATAACAGCAATATGAGTGTATGATAATAATACAGTGAAATAACGCGACAGTATGATACAGATATGGCGACAGTACTATAACAACAATGCGACGGTATGAAAACAATACAGTGAAATAACGCGATAGTACAATACAGCTATCGCGACAGTTAGACAACAATGAGATATAGCGACAGTATGATCACATAAAGCACGACAATTTTTCGCAATTTCATCAACGTAGTATCGTACCTTTGCTTTTATGTTATCGTACTTTTGCATTTCCGGTCTCGTACTTTCGAGTTGTTGCAACCGCACTGTGTTGATTTGGTGTTTTCTTTACAGTACTGTAGAGCTTTGCACTTCAGGGCAACACACTCTTGCGTCTTATATTATTATCAAGTAAAAAATCCCATTAAAACCCCATTAATGATGCACTTGATGCACTGCGATAACGTGTGACTGGTTAAGATGGTGCAAATTGTGTTTCGTGTTTAACAATCAATGTAACGTATATCATTTTAGTGCGAAACGGTGTGTCTGACGCCATAGACAAACAATTGTAAAAGAAAAAGGACGATTATTTTATATTTGCATTGGGACGTAAAAAAGGTATCTTTTTCTTATATGGTTATTTGTTTATACCGATGCTATATAAGTTAATCGATCTTACGATGGCAGTTATCTTTCATCGAAACTTTTTAAGGAAATTAATATTTACATTGATTTTTATAATAATTAAACAAACTTTCTGGGAATTTTCCTCTGTTTTCCTTGTATTATGCACATATAAAAACAAAGTTTACAAAAAAACTGTTTTTCTATCTGTGTGTGTGCGTGTGTGCGCGTGTGTGCGTGTGCGTGTGTTTTATAGAATTAAAGTGAACTTAAAACATCTTGTGAAAAACATCTTGTCCAAGTTCAACCATACTTGGCAGGATTGTTCCATGGGCCAAGGGCTTTCAAAGTTGTTCAAAGAATTCCATAAGGCCTAGAGCATAGACATTTTGTATAAGGCATTATCTGGTAGACCTTCACCAATAGTGTTCACATTTTACCCCTGGGGTAATTGGCCCCACCCTGGATGTCATAGGTTTTCCTTATTATTATGTATGTAGTATTAAGTTGAAGTTTTCTTCTCTCAATTGACAAAGGCTACAGGTTAGATGTTTGTCATGAACTATTGTGTAGTGAAACTCTACCAAGCTTGTTTAATTTATAGCCATAGAGTCAAAATTGGCCTCGTCCCTAGGGTCATATATATAGGTTTTTGCTATATGTATAAAATCAAATTAAAAACAACAAAAAAAAACTTCTTGTATGGATGTTTCTGGTTTAGAGCTTACGAGATAGATACTTGGTATGTAATATTATCAGTAGGTCCTCTGCCAAAGTTGTTCAATTTTTAGCACTAGTGAATTGGCTCCAAAGTGGCATAGGTTTTCTTTTTATGTATATATACAGAAAACAATTTTCTCCTCAGAATATAAAAAGGCTAGACGTTCGAAATTTGGCATGAAACCTTAACTTGTATTGTCATGATTGTAGAACTTGACCAAGATTGTTTAATTTATAACCCTGGGGTCAAAGTCCGCTCAGCAAGGGGGCCATAGGTTTTCCTTATATGTATATATTATAGTAAAAACAATGACTTGCATTTTTTCCAGTGTGTGTGTTTGGCATCAAACTTTTTGTCTTGCTGGATGATTCATTTCCAAATTTTTATAGACTTTTATATCAATAGAACATAACACTGAATACTCCATTTTACTATTTCAATATTGTATACTGTACATAATAAACATGTGTCTTGCAAACAGATTTTTCTATATTGCTCAACAGTTTTGCAAACCATATAGTCTAGCATCATAATTGTCTGGCAAAATACAGCCCAAGCCTGTAGGAACGAAACCTCTTCCTTGTCCTATGAATAACTTGAAAAGAAATAAGCATAGGTTTGTGTAACTTGTTAGGGACATTGACCGTAGCCAGAAGATTACCTCTAGTTATTTTGAGGTCAGTAATTTAATATCAACATGGTCTTGATGACGCAAATAGAAACCGTATTGTCACGCAATGTTTACTTCAGTGCTTGCAGTGCTTTGATTTATAATAATTATAATCTTGAGTACTTTATCAAACTGCACTAAACCAAATATCTTATTACATCTGGTGTGTTTTTTATTTATAAAATATCAAAAAAAAAAAAAAAAATACAATTATATGTATTCATATGAACATGACGACTCATATAAAAATTCCAGTAAAATGTGCTTTTAAATACATTCAGATTTTTTGGAAATCATAGCATTCGCACAAAAGTTATACAATTAGATGCGAAATTCATTTTGGAATAAAATAGTATACAATTCGTGTTATGTGGAGTACCTGTGATTATCACGGCATTACTCCTAACCGTGTGATTATAACGCGGCGTGGTTATAAAGCAAATTGTACAAATACATGAAGTAGTAGTCTTAAGAAATGTTTACCATTAAACGCAGAACTTTTTTTAGAAGAAAAATATTTATCATTCGGATAAAACTAATTAAATATCAAGAAGAAAAATATTTATCATTCGGATAAAACTAATTAAATATCAAGTCGTGCGTGTGATTATCACGGCACTTCCCACAACCGTGTCTTTATTACGCCGCCGCATAATAATCACATGCGTGGTTTCGCGTCTTAACCAGAACAGAACCACTTTATAAATTGTTAAAGCATTGAACACAGGTAAAATTTAAATTCTCATATTTGTTTTCAGTTACATAGTTAACGTTGCTTGAATAATATCTTTGAATATCCTTCGGTATTTATCGGTAATGTTCAATTAATAAAACAGAATGGGGCAGTGTTTATTTTTTAAGCATTTCTTATATATTGAATGTTCCATATGTTTCAATTGCTGTTCAATCACCATAATAACAGTCAGTGTTTTGACAAAAATCCTTGACAGTGAAAAAAGATTAGCATGTGACTTTAAACTTAAGCAACTCTGGCTATGAGAAACAGAATGTTGAATGTTTAGCTTTAAAGATCCTGTAACACAATTTTTTCATGGTTTTAAATCATAAATATGATGCTCAAATTAAGATGTATCAATATTGTAGGTTCCAAAAAGCATTATTTATAAAGATATTACCGAATTTAACATTTCATGTAAATAAAGGGAGGTAATAAA
The DNA here is from genome assembly GCF_026571515.1 of Ruditapes philippinarum. Taxonomy (NCBI): domain Eukaryota; kingdom Metazoa; phylum Mollusca; class Bivalvia; order Venerida; family Veneridae; genus Ruditapes; species Ruditapes philippinarum. Next base: position 88,782 of record NW_026858390.1, on the reverse strand, counting down.
AATTGATATTCTGTAAAGTTTAAGTCAAATTTTACAATAAGAAATGAATGCATATATTTTAATAGTTACATATAATATGCACAAATATTTGCAGTACATATTTTACATATTCTTCGATGTTTGAATTTTTTTTATTTGCATAATTATGTATATTTATATAATTTCACTAAGTGTGGCTTACCACTTTGATCACAACATACAGGATCTTTAATTATCGTGATTGCCCATTTTCCTATTTGTATGTCTGTATCCGTATCATATGCATGTGTAGTAATAGATAAAATAAATAACCTGTCTGTTTAAATTATATGGAAGGCTTAATGTCACCCACACACAGAGTGTGATATTCGTTATAAGAAAAACAAATCGCTTAAAGGAATAGTACACGAAATGTATACGTTGGCTGTGTTGTAAAACTTGCATGGTAAATAAATGTACTATTTTTCTAAATTCAATTACCTCTCGTTAATCTAGGAATAATTTACATTAATCGGCCGTACCATTATGATATAATGGGTTGTGCAAGTTCTACAATTATTACATTTTTTTACAAAATAGAAAAATAAAAGTGGATATTCATGAAGAAACGTAAATCCAAGTTATGTGGTGCTTAGAGAGCTCAGATTATGAAGATCTCAGGCTATGAACATGGTTTTTCGAACTCAAAACTACAATTGTGCACAATTATTTGACACAATTCATTTTGGAAAACAATATTATCAATTCTAGTATAAAACCATGCGTGCGATTATCATGGCTTTACTGTCGCAGACGGTTTATACATTTTCCGGGATCTTGTTTAACATCAAAACATTTAGAAAGTTTGCATAAACCTTTAGCTGAAGACACATGTAGACACAAAATTGATTTTGGAGAAAATAGAATTATACTATACATAATTCAAATATGTTATATATGATTAAATATAATTTCGTACACATGACCGTTGTTATTTCGGCGCGATATAATCAAACACGTGCAATTTTCTAATTTCTAATACAAATTATACCTTTCGGTAATATAAGTAGCCTTATCTGATTGCATTTAATTGATAACCATTATTTAAATGTTATAATAAACGCTTCGATTTGTTAAGTTTGGTGTCATATTTCTGCCACGAGTTAACCATATAACTAACTAGTTAATTAAGAGATTAAGTAACTGGTTAACCTCTTAATTAACTAGTTAGTTATGTGGTTAACTTGTTACGTAACTAGTTAACTTTTTCAATTAATGAAAGATCATAACGGGAAATAAATGCATGTTAATGCCTACAACTGCCATCCTTTTATTAGTTTACCAGCTTTATATACAGAGGTTAACTTGTTACGCAACTAGTTAACCTCTTCACTAACCAGTTAACTAAGAGGTTAACTAGTAAAGTAACTAGTTAACTTCTTAACTAACTAGTTAATTAAGAGGTTAACTAGTTACGTAACTAGGTAATCACTTTACTAACTAGTTAATTAAGAGGTTAACTAGTTACGTAGTAACGTAACTAGTTAACCTCTTTCTTAACTAGTTAGCTAAGTGGTTAACTAGTTACGTAGTTACGTAGCTAGTAAACCTCTTTCTTAACTAGTTAGCTAAGTGGTTAATTAGTTACGTAGTTACGTAACTAGTTTACCTCTGAATTAACTAGTGAATCACTTAACTTACTAGTTAATTACGAGGTTTACTAGTTACGTAACTAGTTAACCTCTTAACTAACTAGATAGTTAAGAGGTTAACTAGTAACATAACTAGTTATCCTCTTAATTAACTAGTTAGTTATGAGTTAACTATGAATCTGACAATTTCCGTCGAAAAGTTCATGGTAAATTAACAGTTTATGAAACTTAAATTGCATGTTAGAGGCAATATGTTTTACAAACAATGACTCTTAATTAAAGACTTATGAATTTAAAGCATCGGATAAGATTCAGAGTTCTTGATAATGTATGACAGGCTAAAATCCTTTTTACGACTATGAAAACTCAAACAAGTGTAGTATTGTCTCGCGCATGCGCACTTTGTGTAGAACAAAAGAGCATCGCCCACATTGAAATGTAGTAGAAAGTTCATAAACATTTCCGAGTTATTCAAAGTAAAAAGTATAAAATAAAATAAAAAAAGCTTTTTACAAATACAAAAAGATGACTTTTATGGCTTTGAGGCCAAGATTGCCGGAAAAGTTGATTTTTTTAAGAATCCCCCCCCCCCTGCTTTGATCACAAAATTGACATATTTAGATTAATGTTGCAAAAATGTGGATATTAAATGTATTAGCAAGATAAGAGGTAATCTTAATTGTTTGTTGAAATGGATCATTTTTTTAAATCAAAAGATTTATAGAACAAATGAAATCGAGGTTAATTATCATTCTGAAAAAATTCAGAATACTTGATCCTTTATGTTTTCAGTTCACTTGATTACACACACACACACGCACGCACGCACGCACAGAAATTGTGCACATGCGCTTTGTTAAAATTGAATTATTAGCTAAATATCAATTAACTTTAAAGTATTTTCCATTTTAAGTAATTTCAAAATTAGTTACTGTTCTCAATGTGAAATATTAAACTTGAAATCGTGTTTATTATTGTCCTTAGGTATGAGACTATAAAGAGAAGATTGCCAATAAATTTCACGACCTCTAATTTAGGAGTTAAGTGCGTTAAAAGATGCAACTAGCAAACCTTCGTACACTTTTTACGGTTATTTATCAGTATAAACTATTTTAAACTAATGGTTAACCTTTCTGGTTTACTGAAGTTGTTTATAACTGATATAGTCTATTCTTTTGTTATCCCTTTTGCCCTACGCAGAATGCGCATGCGCGAACTGCTATTACTATGGAAATGTTGTAACGTAAAAAGGTCTACATGCGAAATAGTTTGGACCAATGCCATTGAAGTGGTTATAACTTTGTGACTTATAAGTGGTATATACTTAAAATTATCTTTGAAGGTAACGTGTTAGCTTTTCATTGATCTTAAAATAAATATTCAGATTGGCTGTTAAAATCGATTCGTTTTTAAAATAAAAATTTCAGAGTTTACTCTAAAAGAATGGTTATTTGTCTGACGCAAACCCGCAATTTTTGTTTTGGAATCTGGGATAGGTGAAGACTCGTCGAAATCGTTATTAGATTATTCTAAAGATAAATAACACATTAATATTGAATGTGTTAATACCTTTAAGCGTGATCGATTTACATTTAAGCTTTGCCTATAATGATGTTTTTCGGGAAAAAAAAGATACCCTTCTTTGTTTCTAGTGTAACATGTAACAGTCATGATTTAGAGGACAGTGCTTTTAACTATGTTAAACTGTTCTTTTTGTTGTACGCAGATGGCACTGTAAGTTTTGCTGAAACAAAAGATGACTTACAACATGGTTTAAATATTTATAAAAACTATTGTGATAACTGGAAACTTACGCTCAATACAACAAAAACTAAACTTTTGGTTTTTACAAGTGGACGACGCATGCCATATAATTTTACTTAAGGAAATGAACTTTTAGAAATTGTAGACGAGTATAAGTATCTTGGTATTCTATTCAGTAGAAGTTGTTCCTTTTTCAAAGCAAAATTATCGATCGTGAAAGAGGGGGTCCAAAGCTATGTATAGCCTTATAAAAAACGTAAAAAATTACAATCACCAGTAGACATGCAAATAGAGTTATTTAACAAAATTGTAAACCTGTCCTACTGTACAGATGTAAGATATGGGTTTTTGGTAATATTGATTGTATTAAAAGAGTACATATTAACTTTTTTTAAATATATTCTAGGTTTAAAGTCAAGTACACTAAATTGTATGGTGTACGGTGAAACTGCTGTTAATCCACTATCTATTGAAATTAAATGTAGAATTATATCATATTTGTCTGACTTAATCATACCATGACAGAACAATTTACCGTGTTTGATATATCGTATTTTGTTAAATAATTTGAATAACTCCCGGTCTGTATCTAGATTAAGATCAGTGGATAAAATTTGTTCAGAATATTTTGTATGAATGTGGACTTTACAGCTTTTGGAATTACCATGAATTTCATAACCATAAATGGTTAACAATGTCAGTCAAACAAAAATTATCAGATTTATTTTTATATGAGTGGTATTCTGGTATTGAGAATTCAAGTAAATGCACAAATTATAGATTATCTAAACATATTTTTTTAAACACATCTTGTAAAAACTCCATCAATTCTTTTACAATACATGAAAAAAATATAGAACAATAAATTACAAATTGCCAGTAGAAACCGGAAGTTTGAATAACATCGAACTTAATAGATCCATTGGTGATGAATTTCATTATATTTTTGAGTGTCCGTGCTTTGATAACAGCAGGAAACGTTTTTTCGAATCCTAACTATTTAAAGAAACATACTATACATTCTATTGATCTTCTTATGAACACTGATGTTAACCTTCCAGATAACAAAAAAAGACTTTGTTTCTTTATTATAGAAAATATATTAAGATTCAAATGAGCCAAAAATTGTATAAATTTTATGTTGTGGAGAACTATATTGAAGTATTCGTTGTAATACTGACTCTCCCGCAATATTTATGTTAACAATTTATATATCATGTTATTTTGATACTGTCTGATACTGAAGCCTCATTTATTATGTACAGGAGGTGTAAAGTCCTGAAACATATAGATTAAGCCCTTGTCTGGAAAATATGTTTGGCTGCCGGTCTGCAATGTATGTTTTCCTTTGTTTAAAAAGGTCATGTATTAATTTCGTTCGCCTGTATGTAAATGATTTGATAATTTGATCGCTGATTTGCTAAAGTTACTACCATTCGTTTTATTTTTTTTTTTACGCCAGAAGCGTTGTCGATGTAATTATTATCTATCTAAGAGATTCCTGGTATTAAGCAAAGTATTTTTTCAGAAATGTGCATAAAGACGACCCTGTTAAATAATTTTTAATGCATGTATTAGCGCTTGATGGCTTATAATTTCAATAATCATTTGTTTAGGCTGCCCGACAAAAAATAATATTTTGCCAGGTTGAGTGCATTCGCGGATTGATATCATTACAGATCTAACCTGGGACATAAGATAAGTTAGTTAACATAAACCCGTTTAAAATACATGAATGGCTAGCTATCATTTAATCAAATCACTAAACGATCTAGCTAAAGTTGTACATGTGATTGTTTTATTACCCCATGTTGTCATGTTTGCATGATCTGAGTGAATTAGTAAATAAATGAAAGAATGAAAAATGCTCTTCGTACAAACTGTAGCTCCTTTTATACATTGAAAAGATAAAGAACTATATAAAAACAGCTTCGACTTAACGTGCTCTTTTTAACATATGTATTGATCAAGGGGATAAAGGCCCCGTAATAATCTTTATAACAGTTTTGTAAGGTTAGGTTCGGCTTTCTTTTGTTATATATTGTCTGCTAGCGTGTATACATTAAAAATGGATACATAAAAAGCAAAGTGGCTTCTATATATAGAAAAAGAAGGGACCCCTATCTCTCTAGATTAACAACTAAATTGGTACCAAGTTTCTGTAACAAATCTTGTGGTTGTGTTTTTTTTTAAATATTTGTAAGTCAAAAAGTAAATTTCCAGTATTAAATTCCATCGCGAGATTTGAACCAAAAGCCTTTTAACGCATGTAGGATTTGATGTACTGTTTGATTTTGGCATTCGTTTGGACACATCTAGATACTTCCTAAAATAGTTATAGACATAACTTTTCTTTCACTCAGTTTATTTTCACTTTTCCTAAAATTGTGTGCTTTGATTATGTCTATCTTTAGTAACCGAAAGTGACCGGAAAAAATGCATTTGAATATCACAATAAAGAAAACCAAACGAAACATGACATCGGTTATTCCATGAACAAGATAATGTCTGATTAAATGTGAAATTGCACTACAAATAAGAACACTACACCAGTTAACTAATACAGAAAAAATTATGATACTATCAGACGTTTTAAAATGTATTACTTACGGTAAAATATCTTCTTTAATCCGTTTACATCGATTTGAATCAACTGGTATCGAAATTGTGCATAAAGTTCATCTTTAAAATGTTTTCAATTCAAATATTGAAATGAAATCTCAGTGGTGCATTTGATCACAGAAAACTTATAACAATATTCTTCTAAAGAATGTAGTTCAATATACTTCCTCCCTTGTTTTTGACTATTATATTCGCGCTTCGGCTTGCCTGTTTGCCAATGAAAATTAAAGGTAAAACAAAATCAAATGGTCTATTTATAGACGTTATACATGACGTATGATTGAATAAGAAAACCAATAGTTATTTAATGATGAATATCATGTTTCTGTTTTGCGCGTTAAAATCATTTAAAGAATGTATGCACAAGGTTGATACTGTTAAACTTCGTTCGCTCGAACTTGGATCGCTCGCTTTTGGTCAAACACAAAAAAAGACAACAAAAGTTGCGGGTCGACATGTTGAATAAGTGACAGTCGGCGTCACATAATTTTAACGACTCATGCAATTTATGTTAATTGATACAAAATAAGAGGGGTTGTAACCGATTAGTTTTATTTTATTCATTATTATAGTTTCATCAATTTGATACAGTGACACAACATATCATAAATAAAAAGCATTATTAAACTAGAAATGAGACCATAGGCAACGGGTGCCCCACACTCCACTGATCTGTCAATCTTATAACTCTAGGTAAAATATTGTTTGGACTACATATGCCACGAATTGAAAACTAAAAATCTTTTACTAAGTAATGGGCAAGAACTTAACAAATACTGAATAAATCCACAAGCAAACCCCAAGGTGCATAAGTACACATGCTGACCAACATTTTTGTAAACTTTCAGGCCTACAAGTCAAATACTTTTTGAGCTATGCATGAACAAATTGAAAATTGCAAATCTTTACAACTGTTAGTCAAGGGCAATTATTCCTGTAAAGTTGGTTGATTCTAACTCAAGCACTCAAAGAACAAATAACACAACATAATGAAATGGTTTTAACTAAGCCAATGGCAATAACTCTACAAATACTGGATAAATCCACAAGCGAAACCCAAGGTGCACAACTATACATGCTTGCTGATCTGATAAACATTCCTGTAAAGTGTCATGACCCTAGGCTAAATACTTTTTGAGCTACATGCGACACAAGCTGAAAATTGCAAATTTTTACCAAGTCAATAGCAATAACTCTATATTAACAGAATAACTCTATATAAACAGAATAAATCCACAAGCGAAACCACAGGTGCACAACTGCACATGCTGATCAACATTCCTGTAAAGTTGTATGACTCTATGTCAAATACTTTTTGAGTTATGTGCGACACAAGTTGAAAATTGCAAATTTTTACTAAGTCAAGGGCAATAACTCTAAAAATAATAAATAAATCTACACGAAAACACCCAGGTGCACAACTGCACATGCTTGTCAAGATGCCTGTAAAGTTGTATGACTCTAGGTCAAATACTTTTTGAGTTACGTGCGACACAAAAGAGAACGGACGGACGGAAGGACGGACGGACACCGGTATATCTAAATGCCCTGCCGTAAAATGGGGGCACAAAAAGGGCATTTTGTCACTATTTTCAGAGTTATAAGAGACTTTGTATATGGTAATATCATAATACAAGTAAAATCATTATAATTACATAACGGAGTATTAAAATCACACATTATAGTACATATATAATATTTCCATCTGTATGGGACATTTATAATTGTATATAGTATGCCCTAGTCATGTTCTGGATAAGTTTAAGTAAGAACATGGATATATAGGGTGTAATTTAGTGTATGATGTGAGAACATGCATATACAGGACATAATGAGGTACATGTACATGTTTATAAGGGAGGTGACCAAATAGGAACCTGAAACTACAAGATATGTCAAGTAGGAACATATATGATATGATCAAGTACATGTTTGTAAGGGACATAATCATGTAAGAATATGATTGTAAAGGATATTACAAGTAAGAGGACGTTATCAAGTGCATGTTTGTAAGGAACGTGGCAATGTTAATACATTAACGGACAGGGTATTACAAGTAAGAACACCGATGTACACGACCCGACCAAGTTCATTTTTTTAAAGGACATGGCAATGTAAGAACATAATGTATAGAATATTACAAGAACATAAAGTATAGGACGTGACCAAATACATGTTTGTTAGGGATGTGGCCATGTAAGAACAAGAATGTACAGTATATAGAAAGCAGGAATATAGATCTACATGACATGATCATGAAAATAACTAGAAGGGACGTGACTAGGTACAACATGTCGAATGTATAGGATATTGTTAATGAATAACATGAATGTTTCGGGGTGTATTGGTATTATCAGATAGTATTAGGTCATTTGCTTAAAAATAGCAAAGATTAAAAAATACTAAAGTAACATAGTAGAAAACTAAGCAAATATACCTGTAAAATTAAAAATAACAGTCTACACTAAAAATCACTGTATAGAAGATGCGATCTCATATTTAAAATTGAGAAACAGGTTTTGGCACTTTCTCTAACAATATCATTATAACATAATTATATTACATATACATGCACAGTGTGTTACCTGGAGTGCAGGTATTAGTTACCCGCACTCCAGAGAGCATGCCTATTGATTGGTTAATATTTGCTGGGACGAAAGAGAAAGGGAAAGCGATAGAAAAGTCATTTTCAGATGCTCGTTCATTGGTTCCTTTTTTCTGGGGCTTTATATTGTGACAGCAGGGAGCGTGATTTTATGTTTGACTATGATACAAAAGAGAAAGAACACCAAAACACTCGGCAATCTGATTAATACTCGGGGGCTACGCCCCCTCGTACTTATCAGATAGCCCCTTGTTTCGATGCTCTTTCTATTACATAGTCTAGCATTAACAGGCATATTTTCATATCACCCCGTATAGGTGCAACACCACACCTGAATTTAGCTAGAGCTGATCTGTGTTTAGCAGGAATATTACTTGTAGAGACATACATATCTGTTAGATAATCTTGTTAGAAAACTCTATACGATCTTAGTTTATTACGACATTTCTACTTGGACCAGACACATTATTAATACTGTTTATCCAACGAGCGATATTTATGACCATAGTCTTTTCTTCCATGGTGCTACAAAACACTTTAGATGACATATTACTTCAATCAATTAAAAAGTCACTAAGATCTAAACTAGACATGTGAGTGTTATACATAAATTGCCAGTAATTGTAATAAAATCAATTGATTTTCTTGGTATATGGTATATATTGGTATATGTGATCAATCTTGTAAATGTTTAATTTTCTTTAAATTGCTTTGTCACATTCTTATATTTCAAATACACAAGACTTAAATTATAACCTTGTTTTGCAGACATTATCGTTTAAATAATTAGTTTTGTTATAATTGAAACATTGAGTGGACTAACATAATATTTAAAGGAACCTTTTGCAAATCTATTATTATAAAATATTAAAAGAATTTCGAATAGATCTTTTTACGACGCGGTCCATTGCTATGAAAAATCGACCGGAGGTACAATTTTCTCGCGCATGCTCATTCTGTGTGGGGCAAAAAAGAGCATCGCCCTACATAAAAATATAGTAGAAGTTCATAGACAATTCCGAGTTAGTTTAAGGTAAAAGGTAAAATATTATATAAAATACCTTTTAACAAAACAGAAAAGCTGCCTTTTTAGCTTTCTGGCGAAGAATGCCATAAAAAGGCATGGAAAAGATAATTGTTTAAGAATTTACGATCATGGACCTGCCATTGAGATAATTTGTTTTAAAGAAGATGTGGAAATATATCTATTAGCAAATGAAAAGTCAACTTAATTGTTGTTGAAATAGTTTGTATAAAAACTAAAGAAATTTTATAACATAAAATCGAGGTTAATTATCATTCTGTAAAAAAAGTCAGAACAGGTATTTTTAGTGGTCAGTTTGTCCGATTTTATCCTTATTCCGATTTGAATGTGATGCAAACAGAAACTTTTAAGTCACATAGATATATTTGAAATATTTTTTTTTCAATTTTTGAGAAGTTAAGATATGGGTTGTTGGGAAGTGACATTTAACACATTTTATCCGGTACCTCGTAACACATGTTAATTATTTTTAATGCATGTCGCACTATATGTCACTTCACAAAATAAAAAAAACCCCAAAAAACATTGATCGGTATTTTAAACTTTTTATAATATTATATGCAGATGATACCATATTACAAAGCGAAAGTAGTGATGACCTACAAAACTCATTAAATCTCTTTGAACAATATTATGATAAATGGAAATTAACAGTAAACACCAGTAAAACAAAGGTAGTTGTATTTGGATCAAGGAGTAATATTTATCAAAACAAGTTTAAATCAGTTGAACTTGTTGAAACCACTGATCAATATTATAGATATTTAGGTGTCTATCTATCAAGAACAAAAAGTTTCATTAAAGCCAAATAGCAAATAGTAGAACAAGCCTATAAAGCAATCTTTTCTCTCTTAAGGAAAATAAGAGCTCTAAACTTGTCATTTGATTTACAGATAGATATATTTAATAAAACTATTAAACCAATACTACTCTATGGCTGTGAGGTTTGGGGCTTTGGAAACAATGAAATAATTGAAAAAACACAACTTAAATTTATGAAACTTAATCTTAATCTTAAAATATCTACTCCATCTCATATGATATCCGGCGAATTAGGAATTAAACCGATACAAACAGATATTGATACAAGAATTATCTCTTTCTGGAGTAAAGTTACTGACCCTTTCTGAACAAAAAAAACAAACAATTCATCAAGTCATATTTTTATAAAAATCCAAAACACAGTGAAATTTTAGGAGCTTTCTAATAGTGAAAATAAAAATGAACTTATCAAACTTTGTAAGTTTATTGAAAAAGATACCAATGCTATTAAGAATAACTCAATTTAGGATAGTAAATAGTTAGTTCTCTTTATTAAACATATTACAACAGACGATATCAAGTCTTAATTTCCATTTCTGATATATGTTAAAACAAATATCAATACCGTATTTTGTTAGTTATACAATCTAAATTCTCTTTAATGAATATTGTTGTTTATTTGTAAGGATAATACTATTGGTATATATTCTAATTTTTATGTACATGTATGTTTCATTGTTATTGTTCAATGGAATAGGAAAAAGGTAAGAAAAACATATCTTTATCATTGTTCCAATTGTTACTTGCATTGACATTGAAAAATATTTACAAAAGAATTTGTTATGTCTGATATTATTTATTCATATAAATAATAGATTAATCTCATTATTGTGTACATATTTATTATTTACTTGTTTTATAATAATAGTCTGTTCAAACTCCCCAATAACATCGTTTTCTGGACTGTCGATTTGCTCTTTGTGTATATAAATGATCGAAAAGGCAGAATTTTCTCGAGCCAACCGTTTTAACACCATTTGTCTGATTCTTTTGCACATTCGATTTTTGAAGTTTTGAAGGTTTTTCTTAGACATATTAAGGCCAAATCCGATCAATATGTTCGTGAGATTGTCGCGTGGCATTCTTTCTGTATAATTTAAAAAGTGTATAAATTTTCGGAAAAAAAACACCATTTTTCTCGAGCCAACCGTTTAAACATCACTTGTCTGATTCGAATTTATACGAGATTGGAGGGTCTTCCTTACACACTAAAGTCCAAAGCCGGTAGCCTATTATTATGTCCGTGAGATTTCCATGTGGCATGGTCGTTTTCTGTACTGTGGATTTGTTTTTGTGTATATAAATGATCGTAAAAAGTACCATTTTCTCAGCCAACCGTTCAGACGCACATCAATAAACCACTACAGTTTAACAACCCTCTACTGTGATTGCTAAGTGACCCAAATTTTTGATGAAGTTTACGGAAATACAAGAAACTGCCAAACTTGCATTACTGTGCTTTATTTGAAATAAGGCACACTTTTTCTTGCATTATTACCAATTCATTATGTTTAAATAGAAATATCTAAGCTTTCGTCCTTGTAGATACGAAGGAGAAGGTTTCTTAAAGTTCTTAAAATAAACATATGCTTGGGACCAATTTTGACCCTAGAGATTTAATTTGAACAAAATTGCTAGATATCTATTAGACAATGTTTCTTTCAAAATATGTAAGTTCTAGCTTGAATGTTTCACTTTAAGTTTTTACTGTATACATGCTCGCGAAAATAATATAATGTTCTGATAAAGTGAGCGATACAATTTCAAAGTAATTTATGACTGAATAAGGAGCTTGAAACAGATATATAGTCAATAGCTATATAATCGTGCAAGATAGTTCCTATGGGTGATTATGTGATCGATATTCCAATAGATTCTAGTTCTGTAAAAACACGAATAAAAGAATAGTAAACAATTTAAATAAAGAGCTGTGGAAAGATATAATAAAGCAAAATATACAACATTAATGTGGAATCTGTTTATTGAAATGCAATAGTAACACAAAAGAGAATATTCTTGAATCTAGATCTAGACTAATCTTATCGATCCTATCACAATGAAAAAGAAAACAAGATGAATATTGAAACATATCTCTTAAATAGAAAATTAACACAAGTACAAAAAAGGTCAGCTATATCGTTACCGGAAATTAAAAGCCTTTTAAAATTACAAGATTAATAATTCAACTTGCGACAAAAATACATACTTAATAATTAAATTTAAGATTTTAAAGGTCACTTCCGTGCTCAGTATTACATATACAGTTATCAAAACACATAGTTTAACAAATAAAGCAAATTAAATTGTATTAAAACAAAACATTACTGAATAAAATATCTGTGGAGAGGTGCATAACATTTCAAATGATCATTTTGGTAATTTAATCATCATAATAATAATAATTTGAGCATCTGTCTGCTAATGTTAAGCACTAATTGACTTCAAAGTCAGCTTTCGCCTTTATTATTAAAAAAATTCATTTAGAGTTTCCTCAGTGCTTACTAAGCATATACTGTATATTTCTGCTTTCTCGGTCAATTATCAATAACTAAATAATAGAAGTATTTAGTTAATTTAAAAACAAAAAAATCTACCGTGTATCCTTTCTCACTCTTTTTACCTAATTACGATTCAACGTTTTTTAAAAAGTTCTTTGCAAGTCTCTTTATTAAAACAAGAGAAAAGATAAATGTAAAATTATATTGTAAGTCGTGTTTATTGTCTTATATACTGTATTCAGCATGGACATGTGAAAGCTACACAACTATGTAGATAGGTCAACGTGTGGATTAATAAAGAACTAAAGCATGGAAAAAATATTGATAAGGCAACAATGTAAGCTATGCTGTTTTAAATAATGAAACATTATAAAATCCAAACTTGAATTTAAAATATTCAAGAAGCAATTTTTATAAATCGTAAATAAGTATTCATGTCGATGTAAGTGATAATAAAATATTATGAAAAGACTTGAAGCTTAAGCGAAATAAACTTTTTGTTAACAGCAAGAAAAAAGCCCTTATGTTATCACGTTAGCACAGAAAGGAAAACATACAAAGTAAGATAAATCAAACAGCATTAACCTAAAATGTTTAAGTAAAGGTAAGATAAAATAAGTAAAAATAGACTTGTACCTTAAATGTACCTTAAATCTAACATTTGCACGTGTAATAAATGTCATTCAGACATAAGGTTAAGCTAAAAAGAAGGGGCGTCCGTAGCCGAGTGGTTAAGGTCGTTGACTTCAAACCACTTGCCCCTCACCGCTGTGGGTTCGAATCCGGACAGGGACTTTGGATTCTTTCATGTGAGGAAGCTATCCAACTAGCTTACGGAACGTCGGTGGTTCTACTCAGGTGCCGGTTCGTGCCTGAAATAATGCACGGAAGGGCACCTGAGGTCTTCTTCCACCAGTAAAGCTGGAACGTCGCGATATGACCTATACTGTGTCGATGTGACGTAACCCCCCCTCCCCCCAAAAAATAAAAATAAAAAATAAGCCAAAAACAAAAGAATCACAGGGAAATTCGATGAATCGAGATTTGAATGACACAAATCATTTGACTGAAACTTTTGAGTATTATGTGCCTCGCACTATTAATATAAAATAATTTCACACCGATTTTTACACATGTCATTGTCATATGTAAGCGGTCGATCAATCTTACCAGCTTTCCGGGATGGCAAACCAGTTTTTACCAATTTCTCTGAAAGTGACCGACTACTTAACCCACATATGATTTCTGAATAAATGATTGTTAGGCTCGATGGCCCGAGATCAATTGTTACTGAGAAATAATTCAACTTCCGAGGAACAAACCAACTTTTCTGAATTCAAATGTAATAATAATGCTGAATTCAAACATGTTAACACTCAGATTACCAAACTTAAAGAAGCAAAATATGTTTACTATGATTTATTTTGTGATATATATATCATATTTGATCAATTTAAAAATTATACTAAATTCTTTTAAATGAAGAAGATTACAAGTAATTGCAAAATGCTGTTACATGTACTAGTATGAATGAAATACATAGGGCAAGCATTTTATGATAACATTATTTTTTTCCTGAATGAGAAGTACCAATGTCTGAAGTTTAAATTAATATATCTAATACTTTAGGTCTTCTTCAGAGTTGTCCCCACTACCCATATCCCTCAAGAAAATAAATAAATAGATAAAAAATGTAAAAATGACAAAGGGGGAATCAGTTATACTTAAGAACTTAAGAAAGTTATGGTTATAAAACTGTGTGTTTCGCCTATAAAATGAAAACAGTCCAGCTATAAAACTTAAAATTGATATTTCCCAAACTTACTAAGTAACACACTAGCCTAAAATACACATAAAACATTCCTAGACAATCTTGTGAACATGATTTCTATCAATCTATAAAATTGCAAATCTGAGCAAAACGAATTCAAAGTGCAGCGTTGAAATAAGCATTGCAAGTGTTTATCCTATTTGAAGGCAATTAACGCACAAAAACGCTATTGTCTTTCATAAACTTATTTTCATTTTTGGTGACCTGTTCCAATTTCTAAAAAGTTACTCACTGACTGAATATTGACATGAACCATATTTTGCTTTTTTTTCGTCTTAGCAATTAAATCACGGGCTTTAATTATATAAAGTCTTAGATTAAATACAGCTACAGTGATTTAATATTTTGTATAAAAGTCAAAATATCAGTATGTATTTATTTTGCTACCTTAATCACAAATTATCTTTCATCCACCGCTTTGTCTTCATATGATAAGCATCTCGCATGTTCTAAATCAATTATTACAAAATTAAAGAACACATACTTCCCCTTCCTTTTATTCGTTTCTGTGGCTTACTGTGTCGTCAAAGCTTTTTAATATTTATTGCCATTTGTTTCCTTGCGCTTCTAATGTAAGATAAGTCAGAAAAGTGTATATATTTTGGAAAAGTTCTGTTTATGTTGAGCAAAGTGTAAATTTAAAGCAAACCATGTATTATGGACAATTTCAATTTCAGAGGCTCAAAGAAAAGTCGTGACTTTATGTTTGTTAATTTAACCGATAAATCAGTAAATTGAAATTAATGTACTACGCACAATAACTTGATAGACAAATTATTCTCAAATCACTTGGCAATTTTCAGTAAGTCTAAATATTGGATTATCTATGTGCTTTATATTTACTGTGATAAAGATAGTTATTGTGTCGTAGACATGCCGATAAAAACAAAAACAAGTTCAAAAGTTGTACCTGGTTAAGGTTGTAATTAAAAAAAGCACGATTGAGACTTACATTATTGCCATTTGATAATTTGAATTCTTATCATAGATGGTATAAGTTTACAACAATAACAGACTTTGTAATTGCTAAATTAAATGATATATATATATATATATATATATAAATTTGTACAATTTTTGCGTTTTGTTATCCCCTATGTAATGCGCGTTATTGAAACCGAGACCGTTCACTGTTCTTTTTCGGAAATATTGGCTTATATGGCGGCAGAAGAGACGGAGCATATCTTGGACAATCTATGGGAAAATCTTTGTCAGGTGGGCCCAACGAAGTTGAAGGAGTGGATCGCGATGGATTGCTTTCAGGAGTATTTGGTATGCTCCAAATAGGAGGTGTTTGCATGTTCCCAGTAGGAGTCTTTTGCATGTCCCCCTTAGGAGGATTTGATACGATCCCATTTGGATTAATCCCATCCGTTGCGGGCGACTTCAGCGGATTTATTTCAATATTTAATTTTACTTTGCCGTTATATGCTTTTGATGCTGGGGAGGATTTGTTTTTTAAAGTAGCCTTCGACGTTTGTTCATCAGCGATTTTCTCCTCTGGAGGTGGATCTTTAATAATTTCATAAATAACGTATGCTTGTGACGCTAGGCCAGTTACAAGGAGACTACCTCCACCTATCTTAAAGCCGGATTTCCAGTCTTGTTCTTCGTCTGCAGTAGGTAACCAATCTGCAATAAATTGAATTACTTAAGAACAAACAGTACATTTGTGTATTTTATTATTATTCCGCCAGTGAAATAAGATTTAATTGAAGAGCAAAGTTTACGTGCAAAATCTGAAATCACAATTTCATAACACAACAATCTTAGTAAGGCATTTGTGTCCTCTTCAGATTTTGGTTCGTCAAGACTATTTAGGTATTCATGTGTTATATAATAATCATTTCTGTTTGCTGCCAATTAGAAAAAAAAATGTTTTCAAAAACTTGATATGAAAATCATATTTACGCTGTACAGTTGCGGCTAATATTTCTCCTAATCCATTGAACATTTGCACAAGTCCCTCTGTGATCCTTATATTTGAACGTCCAAGCACATCAGGCATTGACTCAGGGCTTATGTTTTCAGACAAAACTTGCAAAACATACAATGACAATAAAATAAAATAAGAATCTATAAGAAGACTATTTTCTTAAATATAAAAAAGATTAGATTAGTAAGAGTACTACATAGATCAGTCTATGGAAGACACTTAAATTCATGTTTTATAGTATACATTTATCTCGAACTCTATGGATACTCTAATAGATGCTGACACTGTCTCTCCCGAGATTGCAGATATTATATATGCATTAATTACTTGTTATCTCGTGTGGTTATTGAACAGCCGAACATGGTGATGGACATTGTGAGATGTTTTTGCCAATAAAACTTTAAAATCTTAAATCTTGTTATCTCTGGTATTACATATTGGAATATAGAATCTCGAAACAACTTGTAAATTTAATAGTTAATGAATGATAACCATTAATCAGAAAAACAATATTTGCAGCCATCTTGCTATGTAATTAGTAATTTACTAATGCATACATGTAATTGTATATATTATGTATGCTTGTATATGAAAATCACACAAAAGCAAATATATTTCTATATTATCTTCTGCAAACCCTTCCGTTCTCAAGTGTATCTATGTAAGCAATCAAATTGTATATTCTATGCTTTTGAACCTCAGTCGAGCTCTTAGATATTGAAAAAGAGCTTGAGCATTTTTTAACATGAAACAAATATACATATAAAACTTCTTCATCATCTTCAATGATTTTAAAGAGGCCTGATGGAAGTAATGAATTGAAAATATCCAACACAGTTTTCCTTGCAGACAAATAGCTATTGAATATAGTCGGAGTCTATGGCAATTTAGAGATATTTGAGAACTTTGTATATGGCTTGATGGATATGGCATTTCATTCCATAAATCTTTATCAATATTTTTGTATAATGTATAATTATCAACAATTAATCAGACATGGCACCTTCATTCATATCATTCCGACTTATTGTCTAAGCCGTGACAGGTCAAGAAGTTGTGAGAACAATGAACACATTTGTCAGCTTTATTATTTTCAATTTGATGCACAGTCTGTTGATACATGTATAATGTTCAAAATTATTTTATATCTTTATAACAAACTCTTTGCAAAGGTTAACGGCGGAGCACGACTGGAAGCATGTGAAAAACACAAGTATATTATATTTCGACGTGAAAGACAAAAACTCACCTTTTAAAGCAATAAGAACCAAGTTGAAAAAGATGAAATAGCCAACTTTGTCGAAGGTTACTGCAGATGAAAATCCGAGGATTGGACTTGCAAAGGAAACAATTGTGAAGGCAAAAACCAAACCTCTTTTCCTATAACTAATTCAAAGAAAAAACAGTTATCTGTTATAACATTTTCTACTGTTATCTATCAGAACATGGGTGTGACTTTCAAAATGTTAAATAAAAACATATTTGTTTAAATAATACATATCATTTGATTGAAGCTGCTTAGTATTGATTGGATAATTGTAATAATTATGAAGAATTCAGTTTTTGAAAAGATAAATGTTTGTTAATACAAAATAAGGTAAAGCACGACAGGAAGATGTGGCTGTGTTGTTCAGATAATACATGTTTTCAGTACAAGAAATATATTGGATTTTCAAACATAGTAAATTCATATTATAATGGCACAAAATGCACATATTTAACATTGTTTTATACCTTTCGAGACAACTGCATTTCTTAAACCAAAAAGATAATTTTATTCCTGCTAAAATTCCTATTATTACTGTGAGATCTTCAACGAAAGAATCTGTGGTAGATTGTATTTGTCCCTTAATTTTTTTCGGGATTTTCCACTTAGAAAATCTTGGAAGTGCATTTCCTTAAAAAAAACAAAAAACATTTATCAATTGTTTACAATGAATAATTGAAAAAAACGTCTTCAAAGATAATGAAAATGAAAAATATAGACAAGTTTTAAGAATTTTAAAGAAATATATAAAATATAAAATGAAAGAAATACAGCCAAAACAATCAATGTCATAAACGGGTTTCTGTTTAAATATTTGAATATAATGTACCGTTATCTATTAACATTCTATACGGTATTATTGAGCATTGCCATTTATATCATTTGAATGCGTTTTATTATTATTAATAACTAAAAATTTTACCAAATCTAAAAGTGGAAAACACTCCAAATACTGTCCACAGCTTTTTCTTTTTTAACACTGGAAATTTAACTAAAACTATATTTAGGCATGGTACATTACAGTCTTCAGTTTTAGAATTGTCTTTAGCTTCGGTATTTTCCTTTTCCATGCTTTCTTGAATAGATATATCCTGAAAATAAATCGTTTTCATGATTAGTTTTTTTTCTCACCTAAGTTTTGATGATATCTACATAAGCTAACCTAAGAACATTAACCTTTTTTAAAAAAAAATCATTGAACTGTACAAATATGACTAAACAATCCTAACGCTTTAGACACAAGGACTCTGATATCCATTTAGTTATTTGAAAAGGTAATCTTTTCCCACATTTTTTACGTTATTAAGCCAGAAAAAAAATGCAGAGTTTAAACTGATTATTATTGTTGACATAATAAAAAAGAATACCAACCTGCATTATGCAAATAAAAACTACAGGTAATGTACATAAACCGGCATTGATTCTAAAAAGAAAATAAAAATACAGAATTTTGCAAGTTTGTGAAGACAAAATATGCATGATTTTTGGCAAAAATGAATTTACATTTTTTATTGTTAAAATAAAAATATGAAAAATATTTAAAGTTCTATTTAAATTCATATTCATGTTCTAAAAACTATAGTTGTATAGCTAATTTAAAAGCTTATTACGAATCAGTCTTAGTCATCATTGACATCTTGCTTTTACTTCGTAATCCTATAAACCCTGTAGATGATCCATTAAAATTGGTAATTAAATATATAAAGATCGGCTTTTATGAACAAGAACCAGGTTATAAGAAATATCAGCGTATTAAAATATTTCGGAACTTTTCTTAATCTCAATTAATTTGTTTTCGGAAATCGCCGGGGTTTTTTTTTTTTTGGGGGGGGGGGGATGAAAAAGAATACTGTTTAATTCAAACAATGGAAATAACCAAATATTTCCGACTAGATTTCATATTTATATTGTAAATATACTAAAAGTATATTATGTTTAGTATAGAAGTATGAGAATCAAGAACAACAAATAGTTATATTCAATAATCAATAATATCCTTCATTATTGAATTAATAAAAATATGTCTTAAAGCGTTTCTGTTGTAAAACAATTTGTGATATCGAAGGTTTTATGTTATACCCACTGGGGTCCGTCCGTCAGTTCGCAATTTGGTTTCCGGAGCATGAATTAAGTTCCATTTGGCCCACAATATTCAAACTAAGACTCCTATTGATTTTGGGGTCACAAAGTCAAAGGTAAAGGTCACTGTTACCTTAAAACTGAAAACAGTTTCCGGAGCATAACTTAAGTTCCATTTGGCCCACAGTGTTCAAACTTCATAGGATAATTGTCCATATTAGAGAAAAAAACCTATTGATTTTGGGGTAACAAGATCAAAGGTCAAGGTAACTATTACTTTAAAACTGAAAACAGTTTCTGGAGCATAACTTATGTTCCATTTGGCCCACAGTGTTCAAACTTCATAGGATGATTGTCCATATTGGGTAAATGACCCCTATTGATTTAAGGGTCACAAGGTCAAAGGTCAAGGTCACTGTTACTTAGAAATTGAAAACAGTTTCTGGAGCATAACTTAAGTTTCATTTGGCCCACAATATTAAAATTTCATAGGATGATTGACCATATCGGTAGAAGACTCTTATTGATTTTGGGGTCACAAGGTCAAGGTCAATATTACCTTAAAACTGAAAACAGTTTTCAGAACATAACTTAAGTTTCATTTGGTCCACAGTGTTCTAACATCATAGTATAATTGTCCATATTGGGTAGAAGACCCCCATTGATTTTGGGGTCGCAAGGTCAAATGTCAAGGTCACTATTACTTTAAAACTGAAAACAGTGTCTGGAGAATAACTTAAGTTCTATTTGGCCAACAATATTTAAACTTCATAGGAGGATTGTTATTTGAAGGAGGGAATACTTTATTTAATTTCTATGTCTTACAAATGCTTTATCTTTACTAAAAAATCACTTTCGGGCATATAAGGCTCCGCCTAGCTGTGCTCTTGTTGTTTATGTATTCTATCGTCGGCAAATTTCATTTTCCACCTTAATTCTTTTAATTTGACAATTATATGAAACGATTTATATAAAAATAACGTATTTAACGTTTAAAAAAGTTTTAATGATAATGTTATGTTCACCTGTATAATATTTTCCAGTCCAGATTTCCTGCAAACTTTACACTAATGTCAATAAAAGAGCCTAATACAAAACCAACTTTCGTCAACAAGAGGGCTTCCATTCTTTGCTTGGTAAAAAGCTCAAGTACAGGAACCAATGCACCGATTTTCAGAAGACTTATTCCTAACCCTTATGGAAAAACAAAATTGTATTTAAAAATAACAGGCAAAATACGATTTGAAAAACCTGTTATATACATGGTATTGTTTGTTTCACAGTAAGATTTTATATATTTGTATCATTTTGCGTCAAATTTTATATATTCATTGCTTATCTTAATATTATCTTATTTTCACTTTGTTCATACCCAAGCAATGACTTCAAACAAAGTTTTGGAACATATGACCTACAGCTTGGAAAAGAGAGAATCCGGGACTTTGAACACTTGCGTATGTATACATTGCGACTCGTTAATCTAACAAAACATAAGAGAAGTTTTTAATCTTTTCATATATTAGTTATCATACTCAGTGAAGAAGGTTTAAGATGTGTTAACACTCAATACTTGTCACATTAATTTGATCAAACATAGAGTCAATTAGATGATATAAATGAAGCGTTACTTGTCATGTGATTTAACATCAGAAGAATAACAATATACTCAATTTTTATGTAATAAATTACCATTATATTAGATTGAAAAAATTACCTATTGGTCCACAGATACAAATCTTCCAGTACCAGACAAAATCCGACTCTTTAAAAATAAATTCAGAGTTAAATTGATGTATAATTGTTAAATTAACACATGCTAAATTGTTATGCAATATTGTTTTCTTTTAAGTATTATATGTATTATGGAGATACCACTACTTTAACTTATTATATTTGTGAGATAAGGCTCGTGGTGAAACGTTAAAATTTATTATTATTATTATTTATGAAAACATTAATATAGTATAATTCATGAAAAAAACAACAAAATTTCTTGCAAATGTTCTTAATATCTTCAGCTATGAATATGGATTTACAAGTACAAGTTACTGTGTCTATAAAAATAACTTACGTAGTGTACTATCTAAGAAAGTGATGCCTGTAAATGAAACACACACAATAAGCGAACCGGCAATACCATTCACCCTGTGACCAAATCTTGTCATCAAAAACACTCCAACTGGAGCTGAAAATTGAATTACATTCGGAAAAAAATCATATCCAAAACAAATAAATGATACTGACGAAGAAACGTCGAAACATAAAAAGATAAACATATTAAATGATGTAAGTCTTTGTCAGTGAAATCTTAAATATTGCATTACTTACCACAAAAATATAAGCGTTTGGTGATAGAATAAATGTTTTAAACCACTGAGGCACTACTAATGAAATTACATTACTTAATGTCATTTCAGACGAAGCATGAAGATTAAATCTTTGTTGTAAAATTTGCAAACATCAAAAGAGGTAAAAACTACATATTTACAACCCAAAACTTAACTGAAATCCACAAGTAGGATTACAGTAACAGTTCTTAGAAAATGAAAATCATAACAAAATACATGCAACTGGTTTATACTCTGCTATTTGGTTTGATTTATTCTAATGTTTACACTACAATAATACAATACATTAACATTATAGAGTTGAGTGGAAAGTTTTTAGCTATATAAATAAGTTTATATTAATTAAGTATGAAATAATTTACCGAAAAAATCTATCATGCTCTTGAAATAGTTATTGACATACTGTGCTTCTTTTGCGTTCATTGCTAATACATTCAACAAGCTTTGGTCATGTATTGCCATGTCAACGAATGATTCAATTGTTTGAATGCAAAAGTTTATGATAAAGCAAACTAAAACATTTAGCCATGGTCCTCTATTTGAAAGCCAAGCCCTCAGTCTACAATAAGCAGCTTTCTTATCCGTTCCGCTTTTTATCCTTTTGTTATCGTCGGAGTCCTTGATTTTTTTCTTTCAAAAAGTAGTATCTTGATATTTTATAGCTGACTCATCGCTTATTACCATTCTTTACAACTTAAAACTTTTTATTCTTAACCATCATATTTGCTATTTGTAAAGTTTATAATTCTCAGAGAAACGCTTGGTTTTGACGTTTTCTAAATTTTATGTCAGAAAATATATTTATTTACATTTTTTTTCTAAGTATTTTTTCTTAGATTTCAACTTAATTAATCATACTTTACATATGTCTTTTTCACATCTATTTTTAAAATAACATTGCAGTCAGTATTTCAGGGGAGGGACCCCGATAATGTTGTTATAACTTTTGGCCCAACCCTTTTGTATATTTACATTAATGTATTTATGTATAATTGTGAAAATTTATGTATGTATATATATACAATAAAATATGTTTAAACTAAACTTCTAAATTTTAAAATCACTACTTACGTTTACTGCGGCGGTAAATCGGTCATGCATCAGTCATAAATAGTTCTGATATTTTAACCCTTATACTTTAACTACTGTATCGGGGAAATTAAAAACAAAACACATTATTGTATAGTACTGAATAAAATGTTTAAATTATTTGGCAAAATACTGTTACATTTTTATTTTTGAAAATTTCCCAATTACTACGCAGCGACCAACTTTGCATGACGGGTCATTAATTCGAACATCGTCATTTTGAATATTGTAAGATCTCAATATCATAATTGATCTTTTGTTGTTATAAACCATTAATAGTCCTTAAATATTCCTTTTTGAAAAGACAAATAGTGATAAACTGTCCCTTACATCAGAGACATAGATCATGCCTATAGATAACTAATGAAAACTAACTTATTAGTACACCCTAGCAAGCTGTACGCGGAAAAGGCACACAAAACCGCTATATCATATAGCTGTAAATAAATATTTTCATACATTTAACTAAGAATTCACTGATGGTGAAAACAGATAGTTTGTAAACATGATATTCCTGAACCACTGTCGCCGAAAAAAAAAAAAACACTTTTTAACTACAAAGTTTCAGCACAAGAATACAAAAAAAATACAATACTTGTAGTCATTTTATCTCACATAATCTATCAATCAATGTCAACATAAAAGTATATATATAGTATCTTTTAAAAAAACTGGCAATTGATAGATCCTAGATGACCTTTTATTTAAATAACATTAAATTTAAACATGTGTTCTTTTGTTTAGGAATATGTTGTGTTGCAAGTCTTTATGTATCCACTAATCTAATAATTAGAATTTGACAGGTCAGGGATCTTTACAACAAAAAAAGAACAAACAAAAAAAAACATTTATCTAGCAATTAAGTAGTACAATGCTTTTAGCCATATGCAACTGACATACAATCAGTTGTTTAGTTAACTACGCTCATTTTAATCCCAATAGAAACATTTAGATATTTGGGGTAAAAAAACATGACCATAGTACCGTAGTAGTGGTGGTGATCTCATTAAACTGATTATAGTTTCGAATTGATTGAAAAACACAAATTAAAACATGTGTTTCGGTACAAAAACAAAATTCGGAAGTAGCAAACAGTTTAATGATAGAAAGTCAGATGTGGTCAAATGTGTTTTCTTACCAGAACAGAACATGAAAATAATCATTTCAGAGAAAGACGCAAGGATCAGTCTTTAATCAAATGAATGACCCCGCATTGTGTATTTAAAAAAAATAGTCAATTCTAGGGCAACGCATCATAATTTGATAATCCATTGTTAATAAAATTCATATTTTCGATAAAGCCAAATAAAAGAAAAATTAAAAAATAAGAAGCTTTAAAGAAAAACAATATAGTAAAACGCATGTATATTATACAGTCGAGAATCGGGAAAAAAACTAACTGTATGAATTTATCGGGCATAAATTCAATACAATTCATAGAACTAAGGTTTCGGTGTTCTCATCTTTTTGCGGGAAATGGTAAGACGTACATGATCGATAGGTAAAACCCAACGTAATAAGGCTAAACCCTGTTACCAACGGATTTCCCGCAGTACATACTTCAAGCCTGTAAGGTTAAAAAATAGAATCTATCGATGAATTGGTTGAGTGTTGGTTAATCAATTTTCACTTAAATTGATTCATTTTTGAGTAAGCTTTGCAGATATGTATATTTTCAAATACTTAGCTTTAAAGGGACTCCACTAAGGTTTAAAAGCCTAAAAACATAACATTTGAATTTCTTACATAAATGAGCTGGGGCACTTGAAACAGAAATATATGCAAAGATAGTTAAGAATTATATTTTAAAATAAATTTGAAATCGTATTTTTCTTGGCCCAATTTGAGTGAAAAGCGTTTAAACATTTTTTATTTTTTTTTACATTTTCAATAATTTTGAAAAAACAAAGGACGCGAATGATCTGAAATTGTGCTCAAAGATTAGTGGTCTAAACCTACATCAAATGGTACAATTATCTGGAAAAATTATATTCAATCCCATCATGTCAAAAAACCTGACGACCCAAACAAATTAAAATCATTTAACCTAAAATGAACTATCTTTCCTTCTTTTGGCAATTGATATAATCATAATAAATTATTATTTTATATGGAGGTCAAAATACTGCTTTGTTAACACAACATATTCATGTTCTGTGCTACTTTCATCAGTTGTTCAACATCTAACATGTTCTTAATCAATTATTTAAACATTATCAAATACATGTTTAAATAAAAAAGTATGGATTTCTGTGAAAGAATGTGCCTTTAATGCTAGTTAAACTATATGCACTGCCTGCTTTGTATAACTATTTTGTTCACATTTATATGAAATAAAAAAAACGAGCTCATTAGGCCAAGGTTTTATCTAAAAATAATTTCATTTTTGGCATATTTGTGTCCTATTTGTTGCAGAAACATTAACAAGAAGGCTATGACACTATCTCCACACTTTACTTTACTTTTACAGGTATAGCTTAAAACGAATGAAAAGGAGGATAACGATACTGCGAATGTAAAATTTGTAATTTACTACCGCTTTAGATATTGATTAGATGTGTGGTTGAGTCTAATAAAATGTATACTATTTTTTTCTTACATAAAGCTACTCACGTAAGAGTACATAAATAAGTAAGAAAACATGCAATAACAGATAAAATCACGCGAGAACGCGCCGACGTTTGCACATTCTTTTTCAATATTTGTGACTCAGTGTGACATGCAAAAATAACGAACTGCAAAGACAGCTCCGGTATTTCATTGTCAAAACAAAACTGTCAAATGTCATCGCGCTTGCATATGAAAAGTATGACAAGACAGCTAGGTTTCTTTATATGAAAAGCACATACAGTTGAGTTCACACTAAACTCCAACCTTTGTGCACTTCCAGTGCCCTGGAGCTGAACTAGAAGTGCACACCGTGCGCACTTTTAGTGCACTAGACCATATGACCAGAAAGGGGGGAATCCATTATTTAGCTGATATAAGAAAAAACCTTTAGGGATATATGGCGTAATCGTGTAAATAATTAAGTAATTTTAAATCAGCAGTTTTTACATTTGAGGTGACATTATGTTAAAACTTAAAATTATTTTCTTTTTATTCATTTATTGCAATCATATTTTATTTGCAAGTATTTAAAAGAATAAAAAATATACTGAGTATACCCCAATAAAATCAAATTTATAGAATTAATAAGGTTACATTTTTAAATGCTATCCCTGTAATGGATAATTAAATGCAGTGTTTTTAAAGCTATTTTTATACACATAACCATGTATTTTAATTATTTCCAGTGTACAAATTTGAAAATCAATATTAGATAAGTCTAGCACAATAAATTTAGTTTGTAACAACATTTACCTTTTTAGTATAAAGGAAATACTTTTGTATAAGAAGAAAGTCTCAAGTCATGTTGTGTATTGGGTTATACCGGTCTCCTGCTGATAAGAAGGCCTCGGGGTAAAAAAAAAAGATTGCAGATTATAAGAATGTAATATACAATATTCATTTGAAATACCCTTGTTTTTCAAAACACATTTTGGACATACATAAAAGACCATTATTTTTGTATAGTCAAATATCAAAAATGATAATAATGGCATAAATGCATATTAGATATTATTGTCTCTAAAGAGGAAATTGTTAAAAAGTGTTTTAAATCCATATCAGTGTTCCTTTTTTAAAAAGACTTCATATCAATATTTATCCACATTTCTTGCTATTCAGCATTATTCTATACGACTTAAGGGCGATTCCTCCTGTTCAATATTGAAAAAAGGATATTTTAATATATTGATTCTAAAACAATCTATGTACAGTGATAATTAAGTATAGAACCGTAAAATGCTTGCATATCTTTTAAAAATATAAATAATTATTTTTTCATGAAATAAATAAATGAGATAACTTTATTCACGTTTTCAATATTAAAAATATAATGCATAAACAAAATACTTTTTAGAAGAGTCATGCTGTGTATTGGATTTTTTTCTGAGAGGGACTGTTTTCATTATACCGGTCTCCTGCTGATAAGAGGGCCTCAGGGTAGATAATAAAAATGCAGATTATAAGTATGCAATATTTATTTGAAATTCCGTGGTTTTTTTAAAATACATAGTGGACATAGGTACATAGATAAACGACCATTACTTTTGTATAAGCAAATATAAAAAATAATCATAATGGCATAAACTTTATAATCCTATTATTAATAACTGGTCCAAAATCCATATCAGTGTTAACTATTCTAGAAAGACTTCACCACATTATTGGCATTCTGAATTAAAATTTTGCAGCATCTTTTCATTTCTTAACTGGGAAATACATGAGCAGAAAACATTTAAAGATGATTAAAGTGTCAAAAGTCTTTCATGCTTTGAAGTGGTGTTTTTATATAGTACCCTGCTGTTAAAAGAGCCCCCAAGGTAAATAACATAAAGCAGATAATAAGTAGGTTATGTAAATTCCGTATTCCCTAGATGTTGGTGTAATTAATTTCATTACAAAAGAAGAAAGAAAACTAAAATATGTTTTGCATTTTATTAAAATCTTATAGAATAATCATGTTGCATATGTTACCAATCACGAAAAAAAGAGAAAAAAAGACTGTTGTGGAGTGGAATTGAAAGATTTTCTAATCTTTTTGTTAATATCCATGTCAGTTTAAGTATTCTAGTGCTCCACATGCTATTAAAAGGCTAACTCAAGATTTTTTTCAAAAGGAATGTATCCTAGCTATTATATAATTTATTGTTTCTTGCCCTCTTCAACATCTCATAAATCAAATACCGTATAGACTGAAGTACGAGTACATTATGTAATTCTTGAATAACATATTTTTTAAAGAGACACAAGTTATAAAATAACAATGTCTGTTATCAAATCTGCAATATTGTCTTGCTATATTGTACTTGACTCTATCTGTAATATTTAAATGATACATACGGGCAGCATGGTGAACAAATGTCATCTATAAGGCATATCTTAAATGTTCAATCCAATGGTATTTTCGATAATTTTATCACTGAGGTTTAAGGCAATGTAACAAACCTGTATAACGTGTTGTTTTACTTAAGTTATTATATAGATTTGACTCAAGCAGAATAGTTTGACATTTTTTTTATCTATACAAAACCTGACAATGAAGCATATTTTCAAATTAAATCACGTTCAGGACCCGATACATATCATGGCACTTATGTGTTTCATTGAAGATCGGTCATTCAAACCGAGCATACTACCTTTTTTATGTTGTAGTTGTGGCCTTTCTATTAGGATTCTGACCCTCTCTATATTCATATTATGAATTATTAATATTATTTATTGTTTTATGCATCATTAGTTACAAGCGTGTCAAGTGCATAGTTATTTGGCATGTAGCATAACATTCTGGTCCTCTACAAAAGGTTGATGACAGGTCGCCATATAAGATGTCATAAGACAAATCTAAAAAAAACAGGGACCATATTCTAAAGGTGATTGTACAGTATTAAAGTAGAGATATTGGAACAGCTTGAAAAGAAGAAAACTTTAATATATTTTTCAATATAAAATTAGAATATTTATACAAATGGAAAGAATATACTCACTGCATGTCAATCCTTATTACAAGATAGCATCTATGTATATCACAGTGTTTTGAGCTAAAAACTACAATTGTCATTGATAATGTAAATGTATTGATACTAAATAAAAATCATTTAATTATCATATATTTTACAATTATGAATAGATGAATTTAGATTGGGAATTGACATTAGAATGTTAAGAGTTTTATCATTATATTAAGTCTGATATAAGAATAATTTATCGCAAAACTGGTTGTGAAAAAATTGCAACAAAATTATGTCATCGCAACGAGTTTTGCTATAATATTGTCTACTCTTACACAGAAATACGTACGAGTTTTGAACTACAGTCAAGATAATATCTAAGTATTTATATCACATTTTATTTTACTTTGATGAATCGATATTTTAAGAATGGCAATCGATGTTAAATCAAATTTAATGAATAAAATCACTTCATGTTAAGCCTTACATTAGAATGATATCTTTATATCAAATCTGGTATTCTGGTATTAGATTACTTTATAGTAAAAATCGTTTTTATTGCAAAACTGGTTGTAAAACATTTGCAACAAAAAATATGTCAGCGCAACGAGCTTTGCAATAAATTATGCAAAACTCGTTTTATTGCAAAACCGGCTGTAGCAACGCAGTCCTCGATACAATACAGGCACACCAGGAGGGCACCAACAAGACACCGAATCAAACTAATAAAACTGAGAAGGACACGAGGGCGAAGCAATGTAGTAAATAAAATGATAAGAACTTAAAAGGCCGATATAGTAATTAAAGGGTTTGGATGTAAGGAAAAAAGGGGGCATATAATGGGTCAACAGGGAAAATGAAAAGTATACATGTAATGGGGCTCCACTCGTCAATCAGGATAACCATCCAGCATATTTGGGAGTCTGTACCATTATATTCTGAGCAGTTCTACACATATATCTATTTTGTACGAACTTGTCTTTTCATACAAACTTACGTCTCTGTCGTTGATTACATCCATCTAAAGCAGAGATAGTTAATTATGCTTTACGAACAAATTGATAACATGACAGTGAAATAACGTGACAGGACAATACAGATATAGCGATGGTACTTTAACAACACTGTAACGGTATGATAAAAAACAGCGAATAAACGCGACAGGACAATACAGATACGGCTACAGTTCTATAACAATACAGTGAAATAACGCGACAGTACAATACAGCTATCGCGAAAGTGTTTTAACAACAATGAGACGGTATGAAAATGATAACGACAGTGAAATAATGCGTCAGTACAATACAAATATGGCGATACGGTATGATCACATAAAAGAACGACACTTTTTTGCAATTTCATCCACGTAGTATCGTACTTTTGCTTTGTTGTTATCGTACTTTTGTATTTCCGTTATCGTACTTTCGAGTTGTTGCTACCGCACTGCGTTAATTTGGTGTTTCCTTTACAGTAATATCGAGCTTTGCATTTTAGGGGAACATACTTTTGGGCCTTATATTATTATCAAATAAAATAATCTCATTAAATGTATGCACATGTTACGCATAAACTTAGTGCACTGCGACAACGTGTGACTGGTTAAGATGGTGCAAATTGTGTTTCGTGTTTAACAATTAATGTAACGTATATCATTTCAGAACGAAACGGTGTGTCTGACGCCATAGACAAACAATTAAAATTTCAAGAAAAGGGACGATTATTTTGTATATCGACGTTTTTTCCAATATGGTCATTTGTTCAAAGATGGTTCATGATACCGATGCAATATAAGTAAATCGGTGTTATGATGGCGGTTATCTTTCATAGAAACTTTTTTAAGGCATTAACCTTGATTTTTATAACAATTAAATTTACGGAATTTTTGCTCCTGTTTTTCTATGAGTTATGCTTATATAAAAACAAAATTAATGATTACAAAAACTGTAGTTCTTTCGTGTGTGTGTGTGTGTGTGTGTGCGCGCGTGTGTGTGTGTGTGTGTGTGTGTGTGTGTGTGTGTGCGCGCGCGCGTGTATGTGTGTGTTTGTTTGTTTTTTTCTTGTTTTTGTGTGTTATTTGGTTCTTTATTTCTCTGTCTGACTGTACATATTTTCGCACATTTTTCGAGACATTTATATAGTATTTATCATTTTCAACGCAAGTGGGCGACTCACTATCTCACAAAATTTCTTGAGGAAAATGATCATTTGACTCAATGCCAAAAATCAATTGCCACGGCGATTTTTTCGCCTGGTTTGAGAATGTAAACAACGCTGCGATACATAGAAAGTGATATTGTATCTGAGGACCTAGGACCAACTTTAGAACTTACTTAAAAACATTTCTTTCTACATTTTTATCTTTAGTTAAATACTGTATTTCAATTAAAATTATATATTTCAGTTGCGTTATAACACATGAGTCATTAGTTAGGAATTTGTTTTAAAAACCCAAATTTGTCTCAGCTTTTGACATTAAAACACATTATAAGATACCTTTACAAAACTACAAAATGTCCTTATTGCTGTCTTAGACTATACACATACACGTTCAAAATGTATGCCTAGTGATACAGTATCGACAAGATAAACCTCACAGAATAATTTTTTCAGTCGATTGTTAGTGACGTAGTTTTTTACATTTCAGTAAGAAGTGTTACACTGAGAAATAAGATAAAATATATATTTTTGTCTAAAACCTAAAGTCATTTCTTATTAAATTTAATATAAACATCTTGTTACGCAATTGATATGTTTGTAAGAACATCTTAAGTTTGGTA
Source organism: Ruditapes philippinarum (assembly GCF_026571515.1). NCBI lineage: Eukaryota > Metazoa > Mollusca > Bivalvia > Venerida > Veneridae > Ruditapes > Ruditapes philippinarum. The sequence goes on along the minus strand of NW_026858390.1, from coordinate 56,934 downwards.
GCTCATAAAGATATATGTATATCAAACCGTCAAAGTTTTTAATTATGATTTAAATTGATCTGATATTGTGCTTGAAATCAGTGTAATGCCATTTCATGTATATCTGTAGTTGTACAGAATTCAAGAAGCAAGCAGATAATGACGGAATATAAACAAGATGACGGCGATGGTCACAGTATAACCTACCTGGATACCGACGGCTATACAACTTGTACATTTGGAAAACCAACAGAAATGGCGAAGAGAATCAGAGAAATGACAAACTTCAAATGTAGACCAGATGATGCTTTTATATGCACACCTGTTAAGTCAGGTAAATGTTTTTTATACTCATCGTTTATGTAGCGCACATACTGAAAATCGAAATTCAAAATTTGCAAAAGCTGAATTAAAGGCTGAAGTTGAACTTTAAGCTGGCTCGAAGATCAAACTTCAAAATTTCTAAAAGCCGAGTTTCAGCTGGAGTTGAATTCCGAGCTGGCTCAAAGATCGAAAATCAAAATTGAAAAAGCCGAATTTCGTGCTAAAGTTTAATTGCATATATTACCCGAGTCGCCAGACTTGGATTACATACACACAAACGTTTAATTCTAGCGATATAATATGTGAATAATCATTATATATACACTCTATATACATGATTGATTTCATTTTATTGATAGAAGTCATTATACAGATTATATAGACTTCATGTTTTTCAAATGAAATAAAACATTTTATAGACTCTGCATCCCTTTTTTATCGGGGAGTATAAAAGCATCGATATGTATTAAATATTGTTCTATCATGACAAATTTTATTTCGCATGTAAAGCAGGTTTTGTTTTTGTTGTTGTTGTTTTTTGTTGTTTATTTTTTGCAAAAAAAATTAATTAATTAAATAAATTTTAAAAAAAATTAAATAAAACGCACGCACTGATCTTTTAATTTTGCAGCAGAGGCTAAAAAATAAGTCTTGTCATGCTTAATCAAAATCTTAACTACATTGTATGTCACAGCAACACAATTATCATTTATTAATCAATATCATAGTCATAAATGGAATATCGTATCGTTAAATCTTCAAGTTCTGTACAATATACATGTACTTCACGTATACAAATAAATGTCCAAAATAGTAACTATAAGTATAAAGTTGTCAGTTCAACGCGTTCAGCCGTAAGTTAAATACATTATCGGATTCGTGATTATTCATCTGTATACCCCTCAAGAAGCATTTATCTTGTAGAAACCCCTTAACCTGTACGGAAAACGTCAGAGATAGTCCGAAGAAGTGATTATAAATAACAAAGGAGGACACCTGACGACTATACATACAGCTCTAATAAAGGTCGTCATTGATAAATATACAAAGTCGTCAGATGAATATAAAAGTCGTCATACATTTTATTTTTTAACAAGTACCAGTTTCGATTGAACTACATGTAAACCAATTATTAGAAGAACATTAGATTAACATACTAGATTACTAACATTTTAAAGAAACTATTGTAAATAAACATGATAACAAATAGGAAGTAAATGTACATGCAATTATGTCTGTTAAAAAGAATTACATATTATACGAACATTTTTACTTTACTTTAGTGAAAATACAGACTTGAATAAGATTAAAGAGACTTAAATACACAACAGCTTTTAATCTTTAACAGAAAATAACAATAAAAACCATGATGGTAACATGCATCAGAAAAGCCCATCTATTAAAAAAATTGTCGACGGATATGAATACACGGAACATTTATAGACAATTTGCGTATTTACTGTATGTAGATATTTCGTATTTATTTTTGTGTCTTCATGTTCATACTGATTACATGAATACATGGATGTTTTTCAGCCTTGTTGGTAAGTTCCCCGATGAACTCTTCTGGACACTGAAATGCAACGACACTGATTTGCTCAGGGCATGTCCGTCTACTCCTTTCATGTGTATATTCAAGCGGATTAAGAAAGTACTTAGATGTTGCCCTGCTTTCCTGTATTAAGCAAAACAAAGCCTTAGCACAATCCCATTTCAGATTGGCAACTTTAATATTGCCATCATATTCAGCGACTGCAGTTTCGTCATATGGTATCATTATTTGGCTCAATTTCAATTCGTATTATGACCCAACGCTTAACTGCTTTTCTCTGTAGTGATGCATGCCTACCACCATGACATTTTGAACGACTAACCATTTCATGATTTTGACCTGAAGATAAAAAAATTAAAAATCTTTAAAAATAAAAATTGAACAATAACGAAGCAAACATATTCTTTTGGAATGGTTAAATTAGTTTTCATAACGATTTTTGTGTTTCTTTTTTTGCGTTCATTTTTTCATATGTTCTTTTCCAGATTTTGTTTTCTCTCATTTCTTTTTTTATCTTTATTTCTTCCTTTCGTTTTGCATCAGCAACCTCTTTCTCCATGTTAAGTCTTCCCTTCTTCTTCTCGCCTTTTTTCCTGTGCCTCCACTTCCTCTTGAACTTCAGTGCTTTTTAACATTCTAGTTTTGAAGTTTTCTTGTTTATCCTTGTTCTTGATATAGGAGTGCTAAGTGCTAGTCTTAGGGACGACCAGAATGTCAACTAGATCTGGTGATATCAATCCGGCACGCACTAAAGGATGAATTGGAGCGAGCGGAATCGGAAGCACCCTTGGATGGAGGTGCTTTTTTAGTCTGGACAGTGCGCGTTTTGCTAGGAAGAGGGAAAGATGTGCTAGTGGCCAATGACTTTTTTGCTCTATCGGGTTTTCGGTTTTCAGGGATTTCCAATTGTACTTTGCAATTTGGCAGATCAATGCCAAGCAGAAAGGCTTCGTTATTTCTCCTTTTCTTCTTGGGTGTCAAGCTTATATCTACTGCAGGGCTAATTCTGGCGGACATTCCTGTACAAAGACAGAATCATGATCTGCAATAGACATTGATTCAGTGTTGTGAAGCATGCCTTCGTCATCAATAGTGAAACTTAGTTCTGGGGAAATTGGTAGCATATACTCATCTGTTGATTTATCGGATGCGTGCATGTTTTTGGACACCGTACTTAGGTCAATGGCTGCCGCAATGTACTAATTCCAATCAAAATCACATTCATTTGATGTTTGCTGCACGGGGAGAACAGGCAAAGTCTGAGTCGACAAGACACACAATTCTTCCGGCATAAGAATCACATTCTATTCTAGTGAGGGACCAGTTGAAGTATGAGCACATGAAGCAGGTGATTAACAGCTGATAGGTCAATGGCTTCTATGTCGGTTTCTGCGCTTGATCACAGAAGAAGGGATTTATCAATAACATTAGGGTTAAAGGGATAAATGCAACATTTAAGAAAGTCCTCTGTGATACATGACATTGTGAAACAGGTTTCAAATATGTTTAAACATGGCACTTATTTTTCGCGACCCATAAGTCTGAATCATTTTTGCAGATTTCATGAGTTTAGAGGTTTCAATTTTCATCTTACGGAATACTGCTACGTCCAGTGGCTTGTTAATGTGGGTAGTTTTGGAAGGAAGGGAAGGCATGATGACGTCGTTTGCAATGGCAGATCGAATAAGCTGGCCACTCATGTGTTACGATGCACTATCTTGAATAAGAAGCTGTTTGTGCCCTAAACCGAGTTAGGGATGAACGTTTTCTCAAAACACTTTTTATAGAGTCTTTTTTCCATGAAACCGCTTTTGGAGAACGTGTAACCGGCATTTATTGACCCTTGACGGTGATAAGACCCACCAGGCAAGCTCTTGCTAAATATTATCATAGGTGGTATTGCTGCCCCTGCAGCGATTACACAGCAGTGAATCGTTATATGTTTATTTCGGACCGGAACAATTACTTTCTGTCCTACCGTCTTATTAAGAAACAATGCCTCCTCATCACAATTGTAAATACATTGGGGCTTTGACATGAGACCGCCTCCGTGGTCGAGGGATTAGAGTCGATGACTTCTTATCCAGTTACCTCTCTGGCGTGGGTTCGATCCCCGGGAGATGCTTTGGTAGTTTAGCGCGGAGGATGGTAGTCTAGTACTGGTGTAACTCTCCAGGAACGATGGTTAGGAAACTACCCGCCTATATGACTGAAATACTGTTGGAAAAAGGCGTAAAATGAAACAAACAAACAAACAAACAGACATGAGACCACTACTTTCAAGTGTATCTTTAAGCAAGGAAAAGTACTTCTGTAACGCCTCAACATTTGATTTAGTTGCGCGACCTCTGTCTAATGGATCAGGAATTCTAGTGCCAAGCCCCGGATTTCCTTCTTTAAAACCTTTCCACCAAATACGGGAAGGACTGTTTTTATTAAGACGTCGCTTTTACCCTTTTCTTCGGCGATACCCCAATCAAACCCTAAAATTTGTTGAATTGTTATTGGAAACCCGCTATTTGCCGTATATTCTATATAATAGAATAACGAAGTTTCATCCTCTTTAGTTTATGCATGTTTAACTCCCATTTTAACTTCTAATTGTACTTTTCCATTTACCCTATCTGAAAGGCTCATTCTTGGAACATTATATGCCCTGGACGCTGCTGAAATACTGATCGACCCTGCTTTAACAGCGTTGAACTCGTGTGTCATGTTTTACTTCACTCAAGTTTTTTAGTTGTTCCGGTCTCCCCTTTTCACTGGTCATTGCTGAAATTTGCGCAAGGCTTTAAAATGAAACATGTACATGTTTTTAATTAGGGTACTTTCTCATCACTGCATAAGCATATTGCTGGGGTTATCAAATCAACGCATATTTTTTGTGTTTGGCCTGATTTAGAACAGCAAACATAGATATAGAATAATGCCCATATAAATAATAACTCACAAGACCTTCGAATACACAGTAATGGTATTCGCATTTATAACGTTTTGTTTAGAAGTTTGATTTTATGGAAATATGTAAGACGTTACTGTTTCGAGACGGTAAGAATATTTGGTATGTGTACTAAGAAATCAATATGTATTGCTGTGTAATGAGAAAATGACAGGTGTTATTATAATCGAGTAAAAAGGAACATCGATTTATAAAACAAAGAACAAAACGCCCGTATCACAAAATAGTCAAGGTAACAGGGGTAGCAACAAGAACGCATCAGAAAACATATAAAAACATCACTAACTATTAATGTAACAATTAAACAGAAAAGAACCCAAACGCAATCATAAGATTCATAGAAATGTTTATTAAAGTAATTTTTGTATATTATGTCGTCAGTCTATATAGAAAGTCGTCAACGGAATAAGAAAGATTTATAAGGCCAAAAATAGATTAAATGGTCTAAGGGAGGTAGATATTGCTATAATAAACACTATTTAAAACGCACACAAACTGGTAAATGACAAGATGGCTGCCATGCCTGACATTGGCGTTTCGCCAAAGCCATATTACAACAGTATGTTTCTGTTGCCCAGCTAGCAAAAAAACATCTGGAAAAAGTCGCTGTGAAAACTGACATTTTAGATTAACAACATTTAAACGGCTTTAATATGCATCAGATGAAATAGGAAACATGTTTTACCGTTTAAATAAACGTGCCCTGTAAACTACCAGGCAACGTGATAGAGAAAAAAAGAGGCTAGAAAATGTCTGACGAAACTTATAACCCCGACGATTTTATATTTCTTATTGGTGCCAAGCTTTATTTTTTATCCAATGGAAACGCTGTATTTCTTAAATGTTCTCTGTGCTAATTTTCATAGAATAACAAAGGTCGGTACTATATAAAATTCGTTAAAGTAGCCTTCGATTTTTCATAGTGCTTCATAGAACCGCGTTCGTAAAAAAATAGTCATTTATAGTAACGTAATGAAGTGAATATTAATGAAGTCAAATAAAGCTAATAGGTAAGTATTTATCCACAGCTGTTCTATCCCGTCGAAATTTCTAAGTATATGTTAGTGTTCATCCGTGCTGTTCTACAGAAATTTGAAACTTCGAAGAAAGCGATAGCTTTTAAAAAGCAGGTCAAGGGTGATTCAACTGAGGAATACTGTAACCACCCATGAAGAAAATAGCCGAAAAGAAAAAAATCTTAATTACCAGAAGCACAACAATAATGTCGTGCTGAACGATCTTTAAGGATCGAACATATAACATATCTGATTGAATGTACAGAGCGACGTTTTACTGCCTCAACACGGCACACACAACGCTGATGTGGCGATAAAATAGAGGGAATAAGAATCCCTAAAGAAAAACCCAACACGGCAAAATTGAAAATGTTGCAAAATTGGTTTGATTGAGCCTGTTCATGAACGGTACTGTCAAGTGCAAATTACCGTCTACGCCCCTAGCACCGCTTAAGCAGAATTCAACATTTCAAGTGAACTGGTACAATTTTGAATTTTGAAACATCCGCAGATGTGTTCATATGGCGGTTATCATGGAAACAATGTGACACGCAAGTGCCATTCCATGAAAAGCGGCATATGGTCCCCAAGAAAAAAGTGCGTGTGCCTTAAACAAGAAAACAGTGGGCGAAGCTAAATTAAACCAACAGAGTGCAGACAATGACGTCATCGAGAAAATGTTACTCAAATCTGACGTCAAAATATGCATTTTCTGTACACAAATTCCTACTTACCATTGTCAGTACGTGTCGGCTCACTCACAAAATCTATGGCGCGTTGTGATATATTATCGACGCAGAACAGAAATTCCCGAAAAACATGATAACATTACATTTAAATCATATGTAGCTCTACTTAGATTCGATATGCAATTACGCAGTTTGGCAATAAATCACATAATGTCTGCATCTCATTTGAAATAATGGTTCAGCTTATATTTCAGAAGAGCTACATTTACTTTAAATAGCAAGAATGCAAGCGTTGTGAGTACGTTTCTTTATCACTGCATGGATGTTTATCCCTATCTCCTTAAGCTCCTCTTTTAGTCAAAAACGCAATCAGGGTTAATGGTATATAAATGCATTAACACGAACCAAGTACAACGATCTGCTGTGTCATATCTTCTTTACCAGTGTTTTGTCTATTATATGGCATGAAATTTAAAAAGTGACAAACTCCGAGCATGATTGTGTAAAATGTTTTATCTGTAATAAACAACGACATTTAAACTTAACTCTGGTCTCAAATATGCCGATATGATTGAGAAAAAAAAAAAGATTTTTGTAAAGCATAAGTCGAAATTAATAATTACTTGAATGATTTCTCTTTCGAAAGGGGTCATTGTTTTGGAAATAAATGGTGCGGTATTAAAATTTTTAAAAATTATTTTCATAATATTTATGTTTCCAAAATTATTTTTTATTTTTGTTCACATCTAACATCTATCGGTCTTGAAACATTAGCAAAACTGTGTTTACTTTTTAAAATAAATAATGTATAAAAATTGAAAAAAATCACATCGTCAAAAATCTTGACGAAAATGTTGTGATGGCAGAGATCTAATCCTGTAAGGGGAGATCACTGCGTAGGAGATTGAAAAAGGGACTGACCAATAAAGAAAAAGCAATCGAGAATCTGTGGAAAATAAGGTAAGAACACATAGGCCTTACGATATCTAAGGAATAGTGCAACAGGCGTCAAGCAGCTCCATGACGGGCGTTGTTCAATAACGTAGCGTTTTTAATTATATACTATATGTAAAAATATGATAAATAAGATCAACAAGCAATGGCGGCGTTCAATGAACCCTCACCCGACTCAGCAACAAGAGCCAATGGCAAGGAGCCCAGGAGAACCCCAAATAGGGACAAGGATGGGGGACACCTACACTGAACGCCGGACAATCCCTTGAGGATGAAAATATTACAACATTGATTGCATGTACGGTGAGACTTTTAACAGCCGCCACACGGCACAAGCAACACGGTTGTGAGCATAAAATAAACCTTTTTTCCTAACTTATAAAAATAGTACTTAACATTAAGGGCAAATATTTCCGGCCCATGTTTTTAAATGAGGGGATTTGTTCTGTGCAAAAATGGTTATCGAATAATTTACTTGTTTAATTTACACTTTTAAATAAGTACGAGTATTGTGCCAATGTAAAACTGGTTTATCAGATTGTTATAATGATAATTATCATCAATATGACTGTAAAAGAATTAACTCTGCCTTGCCTCATTTTGGAGTTATTGCCCTTTGATCATTTTTATACTTTGAACTTTGACCGAGAGATAACTCTTAAAATACAAGAGATATTAACACGAAACGTTGTAGGTAGATAGATCTTATTGGGTAAAAATGCAGTGCAAAAAAACCCCATAACTTTGCCTCGCCTTATTTTGGAGTTATTGCCCTTTGTCCATGTTTACTCTTTGAACATTTCCAGGACATAGTTCTGAAAGTGTAATAGATATGAACAAAACACTTTGTAGGTAGATAGATCTCATTGGGTTAATGTGCAGTGCACAAGAATCGTTACTCTGCTTTGCCTTATTTTGGAATTATTGTCCTTTGTTGATATTTACATTTTGAACTTTGTGTGGGACATTACTCTGACGCTATAAGAGATATGAACAAGAAACTTTGTAGGTAGATAGATATCATTGGGTACATGAGCAGTGCAAAGAACATTAATTCTGTCTTGCTTAAGGTTGGAATTATTGCACTTAAACCTTTGTCCGGGACATAACTCTGAAACTACAAAAGGTATACAATTCTGTGTCCAAAATCTATTCGGGGAGCATCAGCCAGTTCTTCTACTTCTTCTTCTTCGTGTTATTATTATTATAATTATTATTATTATTATCATTATTATTATCATTATTATTATTATTATTATTATTATTATTATTATTATTATTATTATTATTATTATTATTATTATTATTATAAGCTGACAAATGATTATGTGAGCCGTATGTTCATTGGAGATCAACCATGAATAACATGGTTTCCTACATTGTAGACTGTAAACTAAGAATGCACAAAAATTTATTGCGTTTTACAAAACTACTTCACTGAATAGTAAAAAAGTTTGTCGCAATGATTATTGTGTATTGAACTATTTCTATTACTTGGACTCATTGGCTACTTTCTGTGTCCAAAAATAGTATACTTGAACACTTTTTGTCATGTTTGAATACCTTAAGTAATACATATTTAATTTATAATAAATAAAACCAAGTTATTCTATATCTTTTTCAACACTTTTTGTTTTTCCTGAATCACTCTAAAAAACTTACCTTTTATTACCAGTAGGGACAGAGTGAGACTTAGCACACTTACTATGAAGTCACTTTTATTCGCTAACCGAAGACAAAACTTATAGTATATAAATTATACAACTTTAAAAGTTCTTATGTTCAATTAAATAAATTAGAATAATTGAAATAATGTGAAAACATATAAGAAAAGATCTTTTTCTGATACTTCAGGTAGAGATTTATGGAATATCTAATTGGTGTCGAGTTTTATCAAGACAAGATTCAATTCCGCAACAAACAGGAGAAACACCCTTACTTCGAGCCAACTCAAAATTCAACTCCAGCTCAAATTCGATTTTTGACAATTTTAAATTTCGATCTTCGAGCCAGCTTTGAATTCAACTACATCAAAATTCGACTTTCGGAAATTTTGAATTTCGATCTTCGAGCCAGCTTGAAATTCATCATCAGCTCAAAATTCGGCTTTTGCAAATTTTGAAATTTGATCTTCGAGATAGCACAAAATTCGTATCCAGCTCTAAAATCGGCTTAAGCAAACATTAAATTTCGAACTTCGAGCTGGTTCCGAATTCCACTCTGTCTCGAATTTCAGCTTTGTTAACTTTGAATTAAGATCTTCGAGCCGGCCCGAACTTCAACTCCAGCTCTTAATTCGGCTTGAGCTGACTTTGAATTTTGATCTTCGAGCCATCTCGAAATTCAACCTTTGCTCGAAATTCAAGGTTTCTTTACTTCGAATTTCGATCTTCCAGTCTGCTCAAAATTGAATACCTTGAATTTCGATGATCATGCCATCTCGAAATTCTAGTCCAGCTAAACATTTAACTTTTCCTATTTTTTACGATTACAGGATGTATGAATATGTTTGTAACAATGTCAATATCATATAAAACTGTTATATATGTAACTGTAATATTTGTAAATATGTCACGATTATATTATATTTTTACATATGATATGCTCTTCTAAATGGGGGAAATAAAGAATAAATATCTATCTGCTATCTTTTCGTTATTCAAGACAGAAAACTCCTGCTCAAAATTCAGTTTCTGCAAATTTTGAATTCCGATCTTTGAGCCAACTCGAATTTCAGCTCCAGTTTGAAATTCGACTTTTGCTAATTTTGAATTTTGATCTTCGAGACAGTTCGAAATTCAATCCTCATTCTAATATAAGCTTTTGTTTACCTTTAATTTCGTTTTTTGAGCTATTTTTAAGTTTAAAGCTCGAAATTATCTATAAACTGAATTTCGATCAACGATTTTGGATGCTAGTCTTATTTTCTAGATACTTGTGGAAAATAAACAATTATTTCCTTACATGTTAATCTTAATTATTTAACTCCGATATATATATTCAATCATACCTTTCCTTACATTCTTCCTTTCTTTTAGCATTTCACCATAATTTACTTTAGATTTTCTATAGTGATAATTTAACAATATATTATTCTCTTATTCTTTGTTGTACATTCAAAGAGCTTACATCTAACCGCAACATTTTTGTATCTTTATCTTGAAAATTACTTTTACTGGAGAGGAATTGATATAAGTATTGTTTTACTTGTTTTCCAATCCAGTCTGAATTACATTGTTGTGCAATGTTTGTAAATGTCATTTATGTACAATTTATTGAATAAATAAAGTTTAAACTAAACAATTATTTCTATGTTCGCATTTATAAATTTTTAACATTTGTACAATATTGTAATGTTTCGACTCTTCTTAATAAATTTTTAGTGGTTTATCAACGAAATGTAACTTAAGTGCTTCTTGCAGGTACACATTGGACATGGGAAATCATTTCCATGATGTTTAAAGGGAAAGCCGAATTTACTTAAAGAAGCAAAAATGAAAGTATGCTGGAGGGCTCTCCTTGGGAATTACTGGAACGTTTGCCATCCCCTCGGGTATATCTGCTTTATATAAGACTACAATAATATATTTTACCATTAACTCTAATACAAAGGCTGATAGATATCACTTATTGAGCAGACACGTTGGAAAAACAAAGGCGGTTGAACATTCGTCGCAGAAGTTTTTGATAAATTTGGCATTTGTTTTATCTTTTGATGGCGTTGTTAATGTCAAATATTTTACTATTAATATTTCTTACATTAATTATAAACAATCAATCCTTTTATCGTTTCAGGTATAAAACACACATGTCCATAACAGACGCTTTCCAAAGACAGCAAAGGAACTCGATTCCAAAATAATTTACGTGCTTCGAAATCCGAAGGATTTGGCTGTATCCCTTTACCATCAAACTAAGGGTATAACTTTGTACAATTGCGACAGTAAATGGGATCACTTTCTTCCGTTGTTCTTACAAGTAAGAAGTAAGTTTCATTATCAAATTAAGATTCTATAGTTCATAGTATAAATGATTTTATTTAATTTTCTTTGATAACATAGAACTTGTGAATAGAAAAAATTCCACCAAAAAGACAAAAATAACAAATATTTTATTAAGGTAGGATTTTAAACCGTCAATGTACTTGAATTTAGGACCAGAACTGAACAATGATGAAGTAAAAACGTTAAAAAAGGTGAAACTTTTAGAAAAAGTAACATATGCTCGTCACTGATGTTTATAATCAATAGTAAAGAATTATAGAAGAAATATATTGAGCGAAGGTTTCTGTTTGTTATATCTGCCGAATACAGCAGTTGTCTTAGAGTGGGAGAAAGAAATGTCGACTTCACCTGAACTTCCTATACATCTGGGTGCGTTTCATAAAGAAACTTAAGACTAAAGTTATGACTATTCCTATGGGTGCTTCTGAGCATTCTTAAGTTTTGTCTTAAGTCATAAGTATAAAAACACGTGCGGTAACAAATATGGCGGCACTGGCTGTTTTGTTTGATGAAAGACGTGCTTTAAGGCGTGAACGTGTCTTTCGGGACCGTTCACAAGCCCTGGGCGTATATACGGACAAAGAACTTTTGTCTAGATAAAGATTTCCTAGGAATGAAATTATAAAATTGACTTATTTAATTGAGGAGGCTATCAAAATGCTCACAATGAGAGGCAAAAGTATTCCTCCCCATAAACAGGTATATCATTTTAATGGTCTGTTACTTATTTTTATTTTACAGGCTACTTTTGGTGTTGTACATCCTTAGTAACGGTTACCGAGATGTAATACAGTACACCGCTCTTCAATGGGGATTTGTTACTTCCGCAAGTACCCATATGAAATTTGACGGAATTTGACAGCTGATCTTGTTCAAATCATATCCAAATCTGCTGAAGATTGGTACAAATTTTGTCTTCGAGGATGCAATTGTTGTTTATTTAATCACTAATAATGGATACCATTGATGAATATGTCATTTAAGAGTAAAAAATGAATGCAACAAAGACCATGAACCGGAACCGAAGGTATTACTTTCTATCCATCAAAATTGTTACATGCATTAATAATAAAACTAATATAGATCTGGTAATGTTGAACAATATCGAGGTTTTTAATATGTGTTTCTGAATTTATTGAATTATGTTGAAAAACAATGCTGGGATACGTATTACTTTATGTCATCTACATGCGGGAACACGACACCACATTCCGGGCTCCCCCAGACACTTCATCCCTCATACATAGTTGGGGGAACGTTGACAAATGTATAAACAGAACTATTAAAATCATATTCTGTAGGATTGATACAGAGAACATTTTTTGGTATATTATGAGGATCTAAAAGAGGTAACTTAATGATAATTTTCTATTATTCATCGAAATTGTAAAAATTTAAAAATGTTAAAACAAGATTTAGATACTTTTGATGCAACTACTGAGTGATAAAACAAAACTTTTTCAGTGCAGGCAACCTCAAAAATATGTAACCATTTACAGTTTATGGCATACATAATTATAGACATTTGTGGACTCGTTATGCCTGAAAAAGCTATTTTATCAAATACCCATGAATTCTATTGTTCAATTACAATTTCTAAAAAACATAAATAGTTGTATTTCTCACATGTCCATGTCACTTTTGCGACTCCGTCAAACTGTTTTGCACGGTCGTTGATATATTTTGAAGTGACGTCATTTGCGCGTTAAGAAAAAGAGGATTATTTTCACTGTAAACAGACTTTTGTTGGTTATGTGATGAACAGAATATTATATTCTTGTAGATTGATTCCTTAATTTATTGAACTCCTTGAAAAAAACAATATGCTGCTCGCCAGAAGCTCGCATGATATACAACTCGTTCAATAATTTCAGTATCTACACTAATTGAATATACACTCATTTAATATCCTCTATTTCTGAACTATTTACTGCTTCTGTTACTGGTTGGCCATTCGTGTAATTGCAGCGATGAATTATTTTGTATGAAAGTCAAAAAACTACTTTATTAACATTTTTTTTGCCTTTATGGCATATGTTTTCACATAAATCTTTTCTTACCTGAGCTGATGAACATTAATATGTTGTGAATTATTTATAAAATATTATTAATCTCCAATAAATCTCATCTCAGGAAGAGAAAATATTTTAAGGCATAATGTGCCTTCAAATTTTCTACTTAATAACAACACGAAAAAACAATTGTCTCCCATGACACGATGTGTATAATTATTTTATGAAATATATTTTAATTACAGAATTTTCGTTTTATGTAGTTAGATATAGCAAATTTGAAGCAACATTTTTTTTCTCTACAAAAACGGAACACTCTTTGGGAAGTATGCCGTTTGGAAAGTTTCTTGGCTATGAGGACAAAGACAGTCTTTTAAAAAATGTCAATTTGAAAATATGGCAAAAGATAAACAGGTGAATTTATTTCCGCGCGGTGTTGAAGAAACTTTCTTATTCTATAGAAAGAGTTTGTGGAGAGAGCAAAGAAGTACAGCAGATATTTATAGTAACAAACATTACATCAGAAATTATTAAAACATTTTTTTTTAATTTTCACATCAGTAAAATAGCTGTGGTAATGTTCTTCCTTTTTCAAAAGTTTTTTTGCTGAAAACGTACTACCTAACAAGCTTTAACTTCTTGTGTCTAAAAATAAAACATGTACGAAACTTTGTCCCTGAAAAATGAAATACAATGCAAACCAAATTATATCAGATATACTGTTATACTTTTAGATCTTTTTGAAATTAAAATGTGTTTTAATAAGATAACTTTACATATGCCACAAAAATACCTTAACTGAAATAAAAAGATAAAAAGAAATATTAAATCCCATATTTATAAAGTGTCATTTTAAAAATTACTGAATGATATTTTTCATCAATGAATACACCAATCAATATTCATATTTTCAGGTGACGTGGGAAAAATTGGTTTACAGTAGCACAAAATGAATATTTTGACAATTTATAATGAGATGACGAAAACGTCGAAACATAAGTTTAGATATGAGAGAATGAAACAGATGGATAACAAATTGTGACAGCATTGTAGAATTGTGACATAATTATAATAATGTGACATAATTACCTAAAATGACGTGAATTCAGAAGTGAATGAAGAATACGTTGTACCAGTTGTATAAAACTTGATAAAACCTCAAATGGATTATAAAATTTTCTGATAAATTATGTGAACGTGTGAGATCAGGTTGTTGTGCTTGTTTTTTTTTATAATGTCAGATGCAAAGATAACATGAAAAAACAGTTTCTTAAAGGAAAACGCTTAAGTGCTGCGCACTAGCTAAGCATAGACATAAAACATACTTTTTTACATTCTTACAAAGATCAAGTAAAGCATTAAGTGTTTGTGCAAACTTCAAGAACGAATAAAGTGTGGCTTGTTTTCTTACCTTTATAAAACTGTGCCTATTTTTTAAATGAAATATTTTAAGAGAATTTAAGGCAAACTTGTATCAGAAATTTTTAATGGATTTAAAACGCTTTTCATTAATTTTTTTGGTCATTTTGAACAATAAATTGAAAATAATTTTAAGGCGAATAAACCAATATGATTTTCACACAATTCATGGTCAAGAACTACACCAAATCGTCACCGCGCAGTCTGATCAGGATCCATGCTGTTCGCTATCAGTTTCTCTACTTTCATAGGGTTTGTAAGCGAACAGCATGAGTCCTGCTCAGACTGCGCGGATGCGCAGGCTGGTCTGGATGCATGCTGGTCGCAAATCAACTATGTTGTTTTGTCATGACACGGCTCATATGTTCCAAAATATGTAATTCTAATATACACGCTTTGTAATGCAAATTCTGTATCATGTGTTATTACTTTATTTATGTATTGTGTAATTCATTCATTTTAGTTTATTTTAAAAAGTGATTCATTTTACTTATTTTCTTTAAGACATGTATGTGCTAAGTTTTACTGAACATTATTATACTTACTGTTAAGATAACCTTTCATCATATTCTAACTGAACATAAATTAAGTAGTTTGCACGACATTCGTCAAGCAGGACAACCATCAAGTATATTTGGGAGTCTGTACCATTATATTTTGGCAGTTCTTCAGTGAAATAACATGACAGGGCAATACAGATATGGCTACAGTATGATCCCATAAAAGCACGACACTCTCGCAATTTCATCAAAGTGGTAGTGTACCTTTTTTCGTTATCGTACGTTTTATTTCCGTTATCGTACTGTCGAGTTGTTGCTATCGCACGGTGTTGATTTGGTGTTTCCTTTACAGTACTGTCGTGATTTGTGTTTCAGGGCAACACGCTCTTGGGCGATGGCCTTTACATTGTTCCGTAGTTAATTTACCAAACCTTACATCATAAGATGCCGTGTGCACGCGGTGTCTAGTAGATATGCATTCGTCTACTTAGCAATGGAGAACATTTTAGACTTAATTTTGTGCTTTTTTGTTGTTTTTTTTTTTTTTTTTTTGTTTTAACAAAATCACATTGTTTTCAAATTTTCTAATTAAAATAGCTTTTCTTACGTACAACATGTCACCGAGCTTTAAGAAATTAAGGAATTTAACTGAAGTGAAAATGCCATGTTTGAATATCATATTCCTTTTATCATTATCTAATTTTATTTACCGAACAAAAAACGTGCCAATGGGCCAGGTAATATTTGATCGTTCAAAAACTTAACAGTTGAGAGAGGTAACGACTGGGGCAGTGTAACTTACTTCATTTGCTCCGCCTGTATTGAACTTCGACGCCGCCTTAAATTGTCGCCATATTAATATGATGCTCTGTATGCTAGCATTTAGTCTTCGTTGACGGAGGGAAGGGAACCAGGACAAATATGATCAATATCACTATCTACAACATTTAGACCCATCCTAGCGCACGCCTAATATCAGAGAAGCGGTTCTGTATCAACCGCCTAGCTCAACCATTAAGTTTCAGACAGACCCATCTATAGAACAGTTCGTCCTTAAAAACATTCGAACCTAATTATGCAATTCGCACCAATATTTAAATGGACATATTCTCGGCACAACGAAGATATTTTCTTTACCTCTGCCTTTGTCTTGAACTTATTTTAAGTAAACCAATAATTTCAATTTCACTTGTTATCCATTTTGTTTTGCTTCGACCAGACCTTTTACTCTTTGTCGCAACAGACAAACATTTCAGTATTTCAGACATGGCATTACTTTGTGAATTTATGCATTTGGTTCTACTTTTTCCCCAAAAATATCCAACTCAATTATTAAACAATGAGCACATACCAAGAACATGGAGAAAAAATATTAGCGATTCGGTTACTCAACTGTAATAGAGAACGATTTTCAAGGCTGATTTTGTAAATTACCTGTGACTGTTCACTGTGACTTTGATTGCGTCTTTGATGCTCAGGATCAACATTTAACTTGTAATCAAGTAAAATGATCTCATTAAAAACCCATAAAAGTATGCATATGTTATGTATAAACTTGGTTCAGTTTTTATACACTTCGATAACGTGGGCGCAAATAGTGTTTCGTGTTAAACATTCAATGTAACGTATATCATTTAAGTACGATATGTGTGTCTGACGCAATAGACAAACAATTATAATTTCAAGAAAAAGGACGATTATTTTTTATTTGCATTTGGACGTAAAAAGGTATCTTTTTCTAATATGGTTATTTGTTCAAAGAGGATTACTGTTACCGATGCTATATAAGTTAATTGATCTTACGATGGCAGTTATCTTTTATCGAAACATTTTAAGGCATTTACATTGATTTCTATAACAATTGAATTTCCGGACTGTGTGTGTGTGTGTGTGTGTGTGCGTGCGTGCGTGCGTGCGTGTGTGTGCGTGTGCATGTGTGTGTGTGTTCGTGTTTTTATTCTTTGTCTGACTTTCGTACGCAAATATTTACTGACATATCAGCTTCACTGGATATCTAAATAGTAATTATCATTTTCACCGCAAGTGGGCGACTCAAATCTCACAAAATTTCTATAGTAAGCGTTAAGAGAAAAATTATCATTTGACTCAATGCTCAAATTTGATTGCAACGGCAATTTTTTTGCCTGGTTTTATGATATAAACAACGCTGTGATAAACAGAACGTCATATTTTAGCTTAGGACCTAGGACGTTATATAACTTGATATTAAATAATAGTTCTATCTTCATTTTTATTTTTGGTCAAAGACTCTATACTTCAATCATATTTAATTCATGAAGAAAGTAAGATATTCAATGACACGCGCTTTGATCCACAATGTGTTAATTTTCATAGATAAGCAGCGCTATTCAGAAATTGAAGGAGTTATAACATATGAATCATAAGTAAGGACATTTTTTAAAACGCAAATTTGTCTCAGCTTTTGACACGAAAACACATGATAAAATGCCTCTACAAAACTACAAAATATCCTTATTGCCGTCTTAGCATATGCACATACACGTTCATGCATGCCCTATAATACAGTATCGACAAGATAAAGCTCACAGAATAAATTTTTCAGTCGATTGCAAGAGTTACTCAGTTTTTCTATTTCAGTAAGAAGGGTTATAAACTGGAAAATAAAATAAAATATATTTTTGTCTAAAACGTAAAAACATTTTCTTATCAAATTTATAATAAACATCTTGCAACGCAGTTGATATATTTGTATGAACATCTTGAAGTAGTGCAGATCAGTAACATAGTAATAAATGATATATGTATATCAAACCTTTGAAGTTTTTATTTATAATAATGATTTTAATTGATCAGAGATTGTGTTTGAAATCAGTGTTAATGTCATTACATGGATATCTGTAGTTGTACACACTTTAAGAAGCCAGGAAATAATGACGGAATATAAACAAGATGATGGCGATGGTCACAGTATAACCTACCTGGATACCGACGGCTATACAACTTGTACATTTGGAAAACCAACAGAAATCGCGAAGAGAATCAGAGAAATGACAAACTTCAAATGTAGACCAGATGATGTTTTTATATGCGCACCTGTTAAGTCAGGTAAATGTTTTTATTTCTTCATGTAGCACACATACTGAAAAGATTAGCTTAAAGGAACAAAAAGGAATTGCGACGACAAAATACAGTCAGCCAGGACTTCCGAAAAGCAAACAGTCGGCAACCGGCTACCATGTTTTTATTTCTTTTATTTAAAATATATGCATTTTACTTGTCCTATGAGTTGTGTGAACCAAAAATTGTTTACTTTACCGTATGTCTTTTTAAATAAATCCCGAAATGTTTATTGACCAAAACATAGTGACTTAACTTTAATTAGCTAAATAATTGTTATAGCTTTATTCATTAACATCTGTTTAATCATAAATGGATAAAGTATCTAGAAATTAGCAAAGACATCGAAGATCGAAGATCAAACTTCAGTGTATAGTGAATTCCGACCTAGCTCGGAGATCAAAATTAAAATAAACAAAAGCTGAATTTCGAGCTGGAGTTGAATTTTGAGCTTGCTCGAAAATTGAAATTCAGAGTCACAAAGGCCGAATTTCAAGCGGGAGTTGAATTTCGAGTTGGCTTGAAGATTGAAATTCAAATTTTGTAAAGACCGAATTTCGATTTGGAGTTGAATTTTGACCTGGCTCGAAGATCGAAATTCAAAATTTTCAAAAGTTGAATTTCGAGCTAGCGTTTAATTTCCAATCAGCTCGATGATCCAAATAAAAAAGAATTGCAATAGACGAATTTCGAGATGCTGTTGAATTTCGAGCTGAATCGAAGATCGAAATTCAAAATTTGAGAAAGGCCGATTTCGAACTGGACTTTTATTTTGAGCTTGGTCGAAGATCGAAATCCAAACTTTTTTAAAGTCGAATTTTGAGCTGAAGTGGAATTTGAGCTAGCTCGAAGATCAAATCAAAATTTTTATAAAGTCGAATTTCGAAATGGAGTTTCATTCAATTTACATGACTTACCTCATTTATTGACAGGAGTCATTGATACATATAATAATTATAAATAAACCTTAATTTCAAATGAAATAAGCCATTTTAAAGACTCTTCATCCCATTTCTAATCGGAGGTATAAAATCATCTATATGTTTTAAATTAGGTTCTATCATCTCAAATTGTATTTCGCATGTAAATCAGTTTGTTTTGTGCAAAAATGATTATCATTTATAAGAATTGTTAACTTGTTTAATTTACACTTTTGAACTATAGTACGAGTATTGCGCCAATAAAAGAACAGGTTTTATCAGATAGTTAAAATGACAATAATCATCAAGATGTAAGTAGAAGAATTAAACATTTAAAATATATGTGGTCGCAAAGCAAATGACAAGAAAACCTTTAGGAAAATGAAGGGCCGTTTGAATAAACATTTATAGAATCTATATGTTTATTAGTAAGTCATGAAAATTGTGAAAGTGTTAACATATCCGCTTAATCAATAAGAAAAATCAGCTGATCTTGTCATAAGAGAAATGACACAATGACCAGGAACAATTAATTATGATTGTAGTCAACTCAGTTAAACAGATAAAATCATGGATTTTATGGAGTTCTATAAACCTACTATCATGTTCTCATTTTAGGCAGGAAAAAATACGACAGTTAGTAACGTATACATTGAAGATTGGACTATATATAAACAATAGTATTATGCTTCAATGAATTAGTCATATTATAAGATCTTGATCATATTGACATGTAGTTGAGTTAACGAGTACTTTGCTGTCAAAAACCCGTATAATGACATTATGCAAGCAATAAAACCAGCAAAATATGAACATATACAGAAAGGAACATTTCGTATTTAACACAGGCATGATCTACTTTACTTAGATTTAATGCTTTTATACATTTAACCGGAGATGAAATCTCTCATGCATAAATAAAGTTTTTACCTTAATATGTCATAAATTTTAATATGTACGCCTCTAATCATTTACATGGTACATTTTGCAAATAATTTGCTCTTAAACTGTTAGATTTTCATATTGATTAGATCAAAATGCTTTTAAAATGTTTTACCATAAAATGTATTACTTTTCTCTAACTATTAACTAATTGTTTTTTGTCCCAGCCAGCGATAAGCACGTAAACAACCAGAATATGTTAAAAGTAAAGAGCATGATTGAATATAAGGCTTCAGCAATGAAGCTAACTTGCTTTGAAATCTTTTTTAATTAAATTTTATAATCCCAAAAAATTGTAAAGCGTAACATGTTTACAAAGTATATACAATGTACATACAACATATGAAAATAATATACATATGCATAGTTTAGTTACATTAAAATATAAAAGATAGAATAACAGGTGAAATTATTTTATAATTGTAAAATAATGACATATCGGTGTATATTGTTGTCTTAAGCTTACGCGAAAGTTAAGACTAGACTATGTATAAAATCATTTATTTTAAACATGAACATTGGAATATTCATCATAGGTGACCTACTTAGTTCCACAATACCTTGGCGATGAACTTTCGCCTATAACATGTACAAAGATACGTTCGATCATCACCACTCGCAAATATTCAAAGAGCATTTTAACTTATAAACGAAAAAGATATTTTAGATGAGAGAAGAATACCATGCATATAAAGTCCATCACAAAAAAAAACAACTAAGTTAAAACTACTCTTCGTTGTTTTAGCAATTTTATAAAACATCGTCCTTTTATACATGTACATTTAGTGACGACTAAATAAAAAAAATACTTATTTTCTAACAAATGGAAAAGAATATACGTGCATGCTTTTTCATGCAATGTTACACACGTGTTATAAGTATATTACGGTAACTTAAAATATCCAGTATAGCAAAACAGGTCATGCAAAGAAAACTTTTATCTATGTATTGGTATTATAATTTACACAAATATATTTCTTCTTTTTTTGACGTTAGTGTCATCTGACCTTAACTAATACAAATTTCAGAATAACCACCATTACTGAATTCGTTTTTCTTGCTCTATACCTGTCCATTCGAAATTCGACATTTTAAAATTTTAGATTTCGATCTTCGAGCCACCTTCAACTCCAGTTCGAAATTAGGCTATTGCATTTTTTTTTTCATTTCGATAATGGAAATTAAACTCCAGCTCGAAATACAGCTTTTGCAAATTTTGAATTTCGATCTTCGAGCTGACTGGAAATTAAACTTCAGCTCGAAATTCGGCTTTTACAAATTTTGAAATTCGATCTTTGAGCTAGCTCGAATTTCCACTTTAGCTCAAATTAAACTTGAATTTCGATCTTTAAGCCAGCACGAAATTCAACTCCAGCTCGAAATTCGGCCCTTAACGAATTTTCAATTAAGATCTTCGTGCCAGCTCGAACTTTAACTCCAGCTCGAAATTCGGCTTTTGAAAATTTCGAGTTTCCATCTTCGAGCTAGATCGAAATTCAACTCAAGCTCGAAATTCGACTTAAGCAAATTTTGAATTTCGATCTTCGAGCAAGCCCGAAATTCAACTTCAGCTCGAAGTTCAGTTTATGTTAACTTTAAATTTCGATCTTCGAGCCCAATCAAAATTTAACCCTTGCTGGAAATTCACTTTTGCTTACTTTGAATTTCGAATTTCCAGCCAGCTCGAAATGCTAGTCCAGCTCGAAATTCGACTTATGCGAATTTCGATCCAGCTCGAAATTCGTCTTTTGAAAATGTTGAATTCCGATCTTAGAGCCAGCTCAAAATTCAAATCGAGCTCGAAATTCGATCTAAGTTCTATCTTCAAATTAAGCTACTTCGAAATTCAACTCCTCGAAATTCAGCTTTTGCAAATTTTGATTTCGATCTTCGAGCCAGGTTGAAATTCAACTCCAGCTCGAAATTCGGCTTTTGCAAGTTTCGACGTTCGATCTTTGAGACAGCTCGAAATTCAACTCCAGCTTTGCAAAATTTGAATTTCGATCTTCGAGCCAGCTCGAAATTCAACTCAAGCGCGGGAATTGGCTTAGCTTACTTTAAATTTCGATCTTCGAGCTAACTCAAAATTAAAGGCTGGTTGCAATTTTAGCTTTTGTTTTCTTTGAATTTTGAGTTTCGAGCTATCTCGAAGTTTAAAGGTCGAAATTAATTAAAAGCTGAATTCCGATCTTCGATGTCAGTGCTAACTTCTTGGTACATATGGAAAATAGACAGTATGTTCGATTTATAAAGTTTGATATCATATCATTACAATTGAACAAAACAAATGTTGTAACGTTTCAACACTCAATAAATTATTGGTTTTTAAACGAAATAAAACTTTAGTGTTTCTTGCAGGTACACACTGGACATGGGAAATTATTTCCATGATGTTTAAAGGGAAAGCCGAAACTATTGAAAGAAGCAAAATTGAAAATATGCTGGAGGGCTCTTCTTGGGACTTACTGGAAAGTTTGCCATCCCCTCGGGTATATCTGCTTTATATAAGACTACAATAATATTTTAACCAATTACCTCTAATACAAAGGCAGCTAGATATTACTAATTGAGCAGAATGTCACAAAACTCCAACTCTATACCAAACTGTGCATATAGCCGCGCATTACTTAAAACGCAAATAATATACGACAATAGTCTTAAACAGAAGATGGTCCCAACACACTAGGAAGCGGTAGGTCCATCTCATGGGCGGCTGAACATTGAGCATTCGTCGCAGAAGTGTTGGATAAATTTGGCATTTATTCTATCTTTTGATGTCGTTGGTAAATTTTTAACAGAGTTTTAAAGTTTTACTAGAAACATTTTCTTACTTAAGTTATAAACAATTAATCCTTTTATTATTTCAGGTACTAAACACCCATGTCTATTACAGTCGCCTTCCAGAGAAAGCAAAAGAACTCGGTTGCAAAATGATTTACGTGCTTCGAAATCCGAAGGATTTGGCTGTATCCCTATACAATCATACTAAGGGTATAACTTTGTACAATTACGACGGCAAATGGGATCACTTTCTTCCGTTGTTCTTACAAGGAAGAAGTAAGTTCAATTATCAAATAAAGATGCTATAGTTAATAGTATAAATGATTTTATTTACTTTTCTTTGATAACATAGAACTTGTAAATTAAAGAAAGGACCACCAAGGACAAAAAAGAACAAATAACATTTTTAGGTAGGATTTCAAACTGTCAATGTACTTGAGTTTAGGACCAGAACTTAACAATGATGAAGTAAGAGCGTTTAAAAGGTAAAGCATTTAGAAAAGAAACATATGGCCACTGTTGTTTATAATCAATTGAAAATAATTATCGAGGAAAGATATTGAGCTTGACAAGAATGTTTCTGTTTGTTATATCAGCGGAATACAACAGTTGGTTCGAATATGTCTTAGAGTGGGAGAGAGAAATGTCGACTTCACCTGAACTTCCCATACATCTAGTCTATTATGAGGACCTAAAAGAGGTAACTTAAGGATAATTTTCTATAATTCATCGAAATTGAACTTATGTTAAAATAATAAGATTAAGATACTTTTGATGTAACTATTGAGTGATAAAACAATACTTCTTCTGTGTAGGCAATTTCAAAAATATGTAATCATTTACATTTTATGTCACAATTATAAACATTTAAGGACTCATTATGACTAAAATGCTAATTTTATCAAATACCCCTGAATTTTAATGTTCAATTACAATTCTAAAATACCGAAATAGTTGTATTTTTCACATGCCCATGTCACTTTTGCGACTCCGTAAAACTGTACTGCATGGTCGTACATATATTTTGACGTGATGGCATTTGCGCTGCTAGAACAAACGAGGATTATTATCAATGTAAACAGATTTAATGTTGGTTATGTTATAAACAGAATATTATATTCGTGAAGATTGATTACTTAATTTATTGAACTCGTTGAAAAAACAATTATAATGCTCGCCAGAAGCTGGCATAAAATACAACTCGTTTAATAATTTCAGTATTGAATCTACACTCATTTAATATCCTCTATATCTGAACTATCTACTGCTTCTGTTACTGTTTGGACATAAGACTAGTGTAATTATAGTGAGTGAGTAGTTTTTATGAAAGTCAAAATACTACTTATTAACAATTTTTCTACATTTATTGCATATGATTTCACATAAAGCTCTTCTTATCTGAGCTGATAAACATTAATGTAATTTTGAATGATTTATAAAATATCATTAAACTCGTGTAAGTCTCAACTCAAGAAGAGAAAATATTTGTTAGGCATACTGTGCCTTCAAACTTTCGTCCAAAACACCACGAAAAAACAATTGTCTCCCATGACACGATATGTCTAATTATTTTCAGAAATATATTTTAATTACAGAATTATATTTTCATTTTATATAGTTTTATGTAGCAATTTTAAAGCAACATTTTTTTACAAAAAAACAGAACTCTCTTTTGGAAGTATCCCGTCTCGGAAGGTTTCTTGGCGTTGATGACAAAGACGGTCTTTTTGAAGCCATTAGTAGAAAATGTCAATTTGATAATATGGCAAAAGATAAACAGGAGTATTTATATCCGTGTGGTGATGAAGAAACTTTCTCATTCTATAGGAAAGGTTTGTAGAGAGAGAGAAAAAAAAGTACAGTAGATGTTTATAGAAACAAACATTACATCAGAAGTTATTGAGACATTTTTTGCAATATTCTTGCGTTTTCGAAAGTTTCTTTTTTGTTGAAAAACATACTACATATACTAAACAAGCTTAAACTTCTTCATTGTGTCTAAAAATAAAACAGTTTTGAGACTTTGTGCATAAAATATGAAGACAATGCAAATCAAATTATGGCAAATATAGCTGTTACACTCTGAGATAATTTGGCAATCAAAATGTTTGTAGTAAGATAACTTAAGTATCCTTTATATATGTCACACAGTACCTTTAATAGAATATAAAGAAATGTTAAATCCCATATTTATAAATTGACATGGTTATAACTGAATGATATTTTTCATCAATGAATACACCAATCAATATTCATATTTTCAGGTGACGTGGGAGACTGGAAGAACTGGTTTACAGTAGCACAAAATGAACATTTTGACAAGGTCTATAGTAAAATGATGAAAACGTCGAAACATAAGTTTAGATATGAGAGAATGAAACAGATGGATAACAAATTGTAACAGCATTGTAGAATTATAGCAGCATTGTAGAATTGTGAAATAATTATAACAAGCATTTGATAGTATTGCGGGCAATACAGGAGTCCCCTACCGGTCCCTCAAAAAGTTCTTTAATTGTCATACACTCCTGTGTATTGCCATTTATAATGAATTTGAGGATGAAGTCTGTATTTGAAAATATCAACCACAAAACATAATAAAATAAGTTTGTCTATATCACAGTAATGTGTTAAGTTTCCATGCTTAGTAAGGAAATTTTGTTTATACAACCTTGTCATATTATTACGATGTGGGATTTTAAAGTAAATCCTATAAGGAATGAAGAAGTTGGAGTGAAAATACCAGTTTCTCGAAAAAAATCTAAGTTCAAGGGGGACATAATTCTGGAAATAGTCTTGCTAGAGTATTTAACCTTCTCAAAAATGTCGAGTGATAATAAGAAACATATATATGAAGTTTGAAGTAGATACATTTGGAAATAAAGAAGTTATTTAAAAAAGACAACATTTTTTCCCCTAAAAAATCTAAGTTCAAGGGAGGTAATACTGATATTTTTTTGTGCTAGAGTTATAAACCTTGTCACATATGATGTGGTTGATGACCAGAAACTTATATTTAAAGTTTGAAGTAAACACCTTAAGAAATAAAGAACATATAGTGAAAAAGCTGAAAAATTTAAATCAGAAATCTTGAAATTCAGGCTATTTGTTGCCATAGCAACCAGAATTTTCAACATAGGAAGAAAAGAAAAAGATGTGCATAATCTCCAGACTGCCATCTACCCATATTTCAAGTTTCATAAAAATATTTTCAGTACTTTTTGAGTTATCACTGGATCCAGTTTATGTGTTAAATTTGACATATTTTCAGACTATTTGTTGCCATAGCAACCAGAATTTTCAACATAGGAAGAAAAAAAAAGACGTGCATAATCTCCATACTGCCATCTATCCATATATCAAGTTTCATAAAAATATTTTCAGTACTTTTTGCGTTATCGCGGGATCCAGTTTTGTGGACGGACGGACTGACAGACAGACGGACAGACAGACAGACGGACAGACGGACGGAGGGTAAACCTAAAGTCCCCTCCGGTTAAACCGGTAGGGGACTAATAATGTGACATAATAAGATATAATAACGTGAAGTCAGAAGGTCTGATTGAAGAATACGTTGTACCAGTTGTATAAAACTTGATAAAACCTCAATGGATGATAAAATACTCTTCTGATAAATTATGTATGTGTATAAATAATATACGTATATTATACAGATTTAATAGTATAATTGGTTGTATAATAAGGCAAACAGCCGTTGTGATAAGATATATATACTCGTACGTTAATGTTTTATTAGTTTTATGTGTTTATGAGTTATAGCCCGTTTCAAAGTTCAAGCAACAATGTACTGTTGTCTATGTTTTCACAATTAAAAGAATGTAGAAAGTGAGGGTTAGTGCGTTAGTGCGCGCCCACCGATTTTTACTGTTAGGGATTTAAGAGCACAATAATTACAATTCATTTAAAGGTAACTATAGTCTTTGTTTGTTTGTTTGTTTGTTTGGAATCACGGAATCATGTATGTACATGTGTTTTAATTTTAAACCCTGAAGAGTATTCAAAATAAATGATGATTTGACATAAGCAACATTCTAATAACTTTATGTTGTTGAGAACTCTACTAGGTTTTTATCAACAAAGATGTTTAGAGTTAAATCTGCTTTATTACCATATTTATAAATAATCTAGTGTTGCCCTAGAAGAAATGTTGGAAGGCTAAACTTGTATAAGTTGGTAATTCGTTCCAAGGTAATATATAGGATTGAATGACGGACATACCATAATATTTCTGTTCATCTGGTTAATTAAGCATAATTAGCATAAATGTCGTGTCGCAATCAGTATTGATGTAAAGGATCATTTTTCCGACTATTGCTATTACGTTCAAAGGTAATGTGTTCTATTTTTTTTCAATATAACTTCTGTCATTTGATATATATCCTTGATATATATCCTTATCCTACTTCTTTCAAAATAATTTGAACTAAACCAGATCTAATTACACCCGTTAAAACATCAGTTCTTCGTAATGTAGTATTTTTAAAGTTTCTTTTTCATATTTTGTACATTTATCCCATATAAATGACGCATATTCAAGCGTTGAAAGAAGGCAATCACAATCAGAGGGGCCCAGCACAGTGTTAGGAGAGTGTAAAAAAGTAATTCAAGAAAAAATATAAACTGTATATATAATATATAGACAAGGGGTTGAACACGCCAAATCGGTCAATTGTCATTAGTCCAATACAAGTCAAAATTACAAAGTCATTCTTACGTAAATCATATAAAGCTATCAAATTGAAACTGAATGACATCACTAGACGTTGACAATAACATTTTGTCCCTACTTAAACCCTTTGTGAACAACAAAGCGATATTTCAGATGGAAAATCGTATTTTTGCTTGGTCGGGCACGACCGTGTAACCAGTCCCAATTTTCTACGTGTAAAAACGCAATTCCAAACAATGACAGTGTATCATCCCGCAATAAATCGATAAAACACATTCAAAGAAACAACTTACCGCTGGATATTGATTTTTAAAATGTTTTATAACAGTTAAAACAACTTATTTCTGAATGTGAAAATGAAAGTTGTAATCCGAATCCATTGATTTATCACGTGACCAATTTGCAACGGAAAATTTCATTGGTTGATTACTGTTTCCTGTCCTGCAAGGTAGGTTTCTACGAAGCTGCAATGTAAACAAATGTGCATTGCTCGTTACGAAAAATATAAATGAAAATGACTTTAAACCAAAAACAAAGAGATGCTTTAAGCATTGCAACTGATGGACACAACCTTCTATAAGGATCGGCTGGTACTGGTAAAGGCCATTTTATTACTGAAATTTGTAAGGCATTGACTGAAAAAGGTAAACAAGTAAAACTGACATGCAGCATGGGCATAGCATGTGCAGTGTACCCAACCCATTTAAAACCAATGACAATACACAACTTCACTGGAATAGATGATGGAAGGCATGATCCGAATGTGTCAGTATTAAAAAACAATGCCAAGTGTGACAAGATTATAGATGCAATTATGACAACAGATGTATTTCGGCATTTTCTAGTTGGGTGGTTCCAATATTCCTACTACTTGAATAATGTTGAATCACCCTTAGGATATGTTGTCTGCTTTTTAAATTTGTCTTTTGATGTCTTTTCTGTGATACGCAGGTTTCATAACCTCTGATCCCCTTTCAAAATTCCATTTTATTTAATTCCGCCCATTGTTTTCTCGTTTAGGGCACACGCTTTTTATTACTTGGGGACCATACGCCGCTTTTCATGGAATGGCACGAAAGTGTCACATTGAAGGTTCCATGATAACCGCCGTATGAACACATCTGCGGTTGTTTCTAAATTCAAAATTTTATCATTTCACGTTTAAATGTTGAATTCTGCTAAAGCCGGTGCTAGGGGCGTGGACGGTAACTTGCACTTTCCAGTACCTTTCATGAACAGGCTCAATCAAACCGACCCTGCAACATTTTCAATTTTGCTGTGTTGGGCTTTCTTTAGGGATTCTGTATTTATCTATTTTTTAATAGTAGATGAATGTTCTATGATAAGTAAACGTATATTTAAGTCCATAAAGAAGGTTTGTGAAATTAAAAATCCATGTAAAATATTTGAAGGTATTCAAATTATATTCAGTGGTGACTTTGTCATCTCCCACCTGTACCGAACAAAAGGTACAATGACGATGGCACATATTGATTTTTAAGTGAGTTCTTTCAAACTTGTTTCTCTCACACAGTAACATTAACTCAAAATGTGCGACAGGATGAGGAACATTTTGTTAAAGTTAAATCTGATACATTTCAAAGCAATTTAACAGAATGTTTCATAGAATTCATGAACAGTGTCAATAAACCTTTACCAGGCAATTGTGACAACGTTAAATTATTTTCAACCAATTTATCAGTGGATACATACAATCACCAGTGTTTACTGAATTCTCCTGGAGACCTGTTTGAGTCCAAAGCAACAAACAATGGGAATGGAGCAGAGCTGAAATCTTTGACAGCGCCTAAAAGATTATGGTTGAAGCTTGAATGTCCAGAGATTTTGCTGCGAAATTTAAGTGACACACTTGTGAATGGGTTGAGGGGAATATTGAAGTATGCTACTGAGAAAGAACTGGCAGTGTACTTTCCCAGCTTACAAGACACAAACATTGCATAAAGAGTCCTTTACAGGAAATACTTATATGTCATGTCAGAGCCTTTTCTGTTTAAATTTAAATCAGTAATAACATTATGTTTAAAACACATACATGCTAGTCTAAAGTAATTAGTAATTGCCTGAATTAGTTTGTGTACATTTTTTCAAAAATGTTAAAAAATATTAATTATTCATTTGAAATTAACAATGGAAAATATAGCATTTTCCCAATGTAAAGTAAAATAGTGATATTAATATAGCTAAGAGCAGGGTTTTCTATTCATTACATACAGAATACATATTTTTCAGACTTGAAGTAATATATTTAAGACACGTCAGTTAGGGGTTGCGATTTCTAGGAACAAAGTGATCCCTCGGAAGCATTAATCACAACAAAATTACATATCGACTGTAGTAATATATTTAAGACACGTCAGTTAGGGGTTGCGATTTCTAGGAACAAAGTGATCCCTCGGAAGCATTAATCACAACAAAATTACATAAGAATTGCAGAGTCGGTTTGATTGAGTCTGTACATGTGGGATAATGAATACGAGCAACATCCTTCACGCCCTCTAGCACCTCAATTCTCAACACTTAATAGTGCTGGCATCAATGATCCCGTAGGACCAGAAAATATAACAACACTGAAGTGAAGTACGGGGCAAGTTTTTTTTTACAGCTTCCACACGGCACTTGACACCTGCTGTTGTGAAGTGGAAACAAAGTGATTCCTCGGAAGTATTAAACACAACAAAATTACATAAGAATTGCAGACACGGTTTGATTAAGTTTGTACAGGAGGGATAATGAATAAGTGCAACATCCCTCACACTCCCTAGCACCGACTTGGGCGGTACTCAATTCTTAACACTTAATAGTGCTGGCAAGTCTTTAAGTCTTTACAGGTTTTCGTGTAATCAATTTTCACCCGAGGTACATATTAAGCCACCTGGTGCTATCAAACAGATTTCGGATATGAAAAGCAATGGAATGAATCGGATATTAAAAGCAATGGAATGATTGAACAAGTTAATAAGAATCACAACCTATCCAAACAATGAAAAAAAATATTTGTTTCTTTCTAATGTAATGATACATATTTAGCTTGATTATTTAATGACGTACTCACCTTCGTGTCATCACTGGCAAAACACTTGATTTGAATTCTAATCAACCACTGGAGGTATGCCTATTTAACTTTTAGCAATACCATTTTTTTCTAGATGACATTTTAGATTGTTGTCCAAAATCTAATATTCGTGCATGGATAATTACTGAATAATTTATTTGAGATTTTCTTGAATAAACTTTTTGTTACTGTTCACTTTTAATCAATGTAGTAACATAATTCTGGTCCTTCACACTTATTGATTCGCGTATGTTTGATGTTGAGAACTATGGAGGGCGTTCGTTGCCAAAATTCCAGACATGTAAAGTGTTCCTTTTTAAAATGACTTTTGAAAATTCGAACTTATATTCCTACCATTTTTTATTGTACCCTTGCATAGCACATAATATGTCTCTTAATTCAATCTTTTAATTGAAGGTTCCCGCCTTTATATTACAAGTTTACATATAGATCGTAACAACTGACCTAACATGGAAAACGACAACAAATTTACAAGTTCTTATCTTCCATTGCATGCAATACATATGCATGTTTGCACACTTATAGATCTGAAATATACAAATGAAATGTAAATCTTAAATACAGACAAAAAGAGTTTAAGAAAACGAGTTACCAGTTGTAGAACTACAACAGTACGTTAACACAGTAACATGTTTAAAATGACAAAAGTAGATTCACAAAGTTAAACGATTTTAAGTCAAGCATAACGCCCCGCCCCTCTCTGAGTATTTACGAACTTCTATTGCGGACAGGTATAAAACGGCGCCTCTCCCGTATTTCTAAATA
Organism: Ruditapes philippinarum; assembly: GCF_026571515.1. Lineage (NCBI taxonomy): Eukaryota > Metazoa > Mollusca > Bivalvia > Venerida > Veneridae > Ruditapes > Ruditapes philippinarum. The sequence continues at coordinate 25,235 of NW_026858390.1, read as the reverse complement.
AAACTTAAGGACAACATACGGCATTTTTCATAACAAACATGTATATTTGTAACATTTGTTACAAAAGTTTTGTCAATAGCAACATCACTTGAAAATTGCTGATTTTACCGTTTATGATGAAGATAACTTATGCATTAACTTATTATTTAACATTGTGTTTTCCTGAGAAACATCGGCGATATGGACATTTTAGGGGAAACAATGACCAACTTCAAGGAAGTAATTTTATTGATAATCTAAAAACAATCCAATATTTTTATTGGTATCATTGAAAATTATATTTGCACAAATTTCATTTTCAACAGAAACTATGCAAGTATTTGCAAAAATAGGATTTTAAAGCGGCCATCGAGATTTCCTTTTCGAAATCCAGAAAATACTTATCCGTAGCACAAATGTACAATCTTTAATAAGTATGAATAAAAACTTTTTGCACTTGTTCATTATCCCTCATGTACAGACTCAATCAAACCGAGTCTGCAATTCTTATGTAATTTTGTTTTGATTAATGCTTCCGAGGGATCACTTTGTTTCCAGATTTTTTATAATTCATAACAGCAGGTGTCAAGTGCCGTGTGGCAGCTGTAAAAAGTTGCCCCGTACCTCACTTCAGTGTTGTTATATTTTTCTGGTCCTTCGGGATCATTGATGCCAGCGCTATTAAGTGTTGAGAATTTAGTACCGCTCAAGCCGGTGCTAGGGGGCGTGAGGGATGTTGCACTTGTTCATTATCTCTCATGTACAGACTCAATCAAACCGAGTCTGAAATTCTTATGTAATTTTGTTGTGATCAATGCTTCCGAGGGATCACTTTATTTCCAGATTTTTAATGTACTTGTTCACTGTCTTTTTTTTTGAATAAAGTATTTAAAGGAAGCGACGTGATTTTCATGCCGAATATATGAGTGTGGTTAAATGTTGAATTTTGCTTAAGCCTGTGCTAGTGTGCGTGGACGGTAAATTGCACTTTCCAGTACCGTCCATGAACAGGCTCAATCAAACCGAGCCTGTAACATTTTCAATTTTGTTGTGTTAAACTTTCTTTAGGGATTCTGTTTTTCTCTATTTTAAGAGAGAAAAAATAAACAAAGATAAGTTTGAAACAAAATTTTTGATACGTCTACGTATTTAAATTTCATCACTAGAAAGTTCATGAAAGATTCTTTTACTTGAGTATAAAATTATGAGAATTTACCAAAAAATACAATAAAAAGTTAGTAGTGGGCGACATGTTTCTCTTACTGAATTTAAGAGTGTGTCTTGTTTTTTTACTTGGGGACCATGTGCCGTTTTTCATGGAATCGCAATTACGTGTCACATTGAAGGTTCCATGATAATCGCCATATTAACACTTCTGCGGATGTTTCAAAATTCAAAATTGTATCAGTTCATGTGAAATGTTGAATTTTGCTAAAGCCGGTGCTAGGGGGCGTGGATGGTAACTTGCACTTTCCATTACAGTCCATGAACAGGCTCAACTGCAACATTCTTAATTTTGTCGTTTTGAGCGTTCTTTAGGGATTTTTATTTACTCTATTTTACAGAAAGTAACATGATAAACTTTAAAACGAAAAGTTAATTCATTTTGATTTAATTCATTTTTATTTTTAGGCGTTATATACTGTAATTATATATCATAAATCGTATGAAGCACACTTTCATTTCAATCCAAAATTATCAAAATTGATTACGAAATAAAAAAAAAAGTTTGGAGGGAACGCCGTGTTTTTCTAACCAATTCGAAAGTGTCATTTTCAGAGGAAAAATAATAAATTTTAATACAAACATTTCAATACATCTATATAATTCATTTTTATTTCTAAGGCACTCATAGAAAGCTTATGGAGTAATGTTTCATTTGATACCAAAAATATTTGATAAAAAAAGGTTAGAATGAACGCCGTGTTTTCCTTCACTTTATTGAGAAATTGGAGAGAGGCGACGGGTATTATACCTGTCCGTACATTTCCGTAATAGAAGATCGTAAATACTCAGAGAGGGGCGGAGCGTCATGCATGAGTTAAAATCGTTTAACTTTGTGAATCTACTTTTGTCATTTTAAACCTGTTACTGTGTAAACGTACTGTTGTAGTTCTACGACTGGAAACACGTTTTTATTAAATTATATTTTCTGTTTTCGAGTTTTACATTTCATTTGTATTTTTCAGGTAGATATAGATATCTACAAGTGTGCAAAAATGCTTATGTGGAAGATACGAACTTGTAAATTTGTTGTTGTTCTCCATGTTAGGTCAGTTGTTAAAATTTACATGTAAGCTTGTTATTTAAAAGCGGGTGCCTTCAATTTAAAGACGGGATTAAGAGGCATATCATTTGCTGTGCACGAATATAATAAAAAATATAAATACCCGTTGACATTTTCAAAAGTAGTTTTCAAAAGGAACACATTACATGTCTGGAATTTTGGCAACGATCGCCCTCCATAGAGAACAGCTCTTTTAAGGTAAATAAATTGGATCTATTTATTGGCATTACCCTCTCTTAGGCATTGCCTTTGGCCTTGGTTATCATTTTAGTTAAGGTCTATTTTCTCAGAAAATGTTAAAGATATTCACTCCAAACTTCCCCATCTTCAAGTATCTTCCCTATTGCCTCTAGTTTTTATTTCTTTGATTTGTGGGCCTATTATTATTTTCTTTGAATTTCATTCAGTTACAAATTATTTATCATTTAATGATTAACCTGTCCGTGCTCTGTCTTTGCCCTGTCCTGTTTTTGTTTGGGATCCACCTGGGCTCCTTGCCATTGGTTCTTGTTGCTGGGTCATATGGGGTTTGCGTTCATTGAACGCCGCCTTTCCTTGTTGATATTGTTTATCATATTTGTATATGGTTTATTTCACAAAAGGAGGCTATTTCAAAAGGCCATGTCATACTTTATTATTATTTGTAAAAATATTCCACTAATTAATTTCAATGTTGATTTTATTTAACTGTCCAGCACCGAGAAAAGTGCAGCCTGCTGTCCCAAGACAGGTTTTGTTTTGAATTTGTTTTTATTGCTCTGTTTTCCAGAGTATGGGGGTGTTATAAGGCCATGTTAAAATTTCTTTGTGGACCTTTTTATCACTTCTTTAATTTCCTTGTCGGTAACTATTCTTCTTTAAGTATCATTTTTGTGATTACCCTGCCCATGCACTGCCTTGCGCCCTGTCCTGTTTTTGTTTTGGGTGCCCCAGGGCTCCTTGCCGCTGGTTCTTGTTGCTAGGTCGTTTGGGGGTTAACCGATTGGATTAATTGAACGCCGCCTTTCCATGTTGATCTTGTTTATAATATTTCAGCACGATTTTTCTAGTCCTTTGGGATCATTAATTCGGGATCATTTATTCAAGCACATAAGTGTTGAAGATTGATTTATTCTATGCTAGGGAGCATAAGAAATGTTTAACTTTTACATAATCTCTCATAAACATACTCTGCATTTTTTTTCTAGTTTTGTTGTCTTCATTGCTTCCGAGGGATCATCTCTTTTCCAGATTTTTATGAAACTTAACAAATTGTCCTAGATGTCATAATATTTATGTCACTTTTTAAGTTTCTATGACAACTTTTTACAGTCGGATGACCTTAACATCACATGAAGTACAGCTAAATGATGGCATTTTCCGTCAGGTCGGGTTTAAATATAAATGGCATTGTTCATATTTGATTCTTGCATTAGTGGCAGCATTTGACTTTTTGAGACTATGTTTTGGCCTCATTGCTTGCTGACACTTTAATGCACTAGGATTTGAATTTGCTTCATGATAAGTTGATCTCTGCTGGTTGAAAACATTTTCGATAACATCAGAGTTGACCAGTTCTGGAGTGATATACATTATATACGATTTATTTAGCACTGCTCTGCAAAGTGCAATAAAACCCAAAATACATGACTGTATATTTTCTGCGCATTGTTTAGATAAGTTTGTTCCTTTTATTTTTTTCTGAATATTCCATGCTACAATTCATAACTAAACTATCCCACTTGGAAAGCAATTCAGCAATATCATAAAAAGTTCCAAGTCTGTTATCATCTAACACTTTAATAGGTCTCATGTCACGAAAAATATCAATTAATTTTGATGTATTTTCAAGCAGTTCTGTAACTCCATTTAATACTTCACCTTTTTGATCGAGATTCTTTTGCTATAATTTCATGGAATGTTACATTCCAGAATTTAACACATCTTCTGCTAAATGATTTCGCATTTTCAATTGTGAATCAAGATGAAAATGTTCTCTAGATAATGTTTTATCAGTTTGTAGAGCATTTTTCTGGTCCCAGTTGAAAAATTCAATGAACGTTTGCCACTGGATAGTGTAAGAACTTGGTAAAGTTAAAATTCTTGTACTTTTTGGATGAATTCCACTTTTAAGAATGTTTTTTCTCTCATTTTTTACAACATGTGAAAAGTCCTATAAGAATATTATGTCATTTGATGTGCAAGGACTTCTTGCTATTGTAGCGAATCGAAAAGTTACTTCCCCTTATTAAGTATATGCGCCATTTTGTGTTCAAACCAGATGAGAATTCTTGTAAATTGTACTGTAAGTTTATATCAAACATGTTTGATGATGTTGCTTGATTTAATTACCTTTTGCTTTTCAATTTAAAGTCCTTAGAAGTTGTCGGTTATGTTATTAATGTAAAAAAGGTAAGATTATCTTTATTTTGGCGATGGTTCCCGAGTCATGTAATTATATACAAAAGTAACGCATATTGAAAAGGTAAGCAGTATTTGATTCTATGATAGTAATATATTCAAGCGTTTACAAGATATGGAAGACGACTGAGGGCGCAAGCAGTTCCGAGGCAAAATATAAGGCAGGTGAATGTGAGAAGTTGGGAGTTCTTCTCACTTCCCCTCGGAGCGTGCACGTCGCTGAGAAGGCACAGGGCATCGGCAGATGATGGAAGATTCGTGTTATAATCGTTTAAGGCGGCAGTTTCGTTAAGTTAGCTGCCGGTGTCCTGACTAATGCCGAGGGGAGTGGTCCTACAAAGTAGGCTGAGACGACGACGAGGATGGTGTACTAGGGTGCGAGAGCCCCTATAACAGAAAGACCTAAGACGGCTTGTAAGGCAGGCCTATAGCTGGCACCAACAGCCCTTTTCAGGGCTAAAACACCTTTCCTATTGTCACAGGTTACTGAACATTTAGGTTCTCATTGACCGCCGTACATTGACCTAATTTTGGCTCAAAATTCATATCTTTGGCTAATACTCCGTGGAAATTGCATGGAGGTAAATTATCACCATTTTGTGCTTCAAAATTAACTCTTTAAGGACATGACTGGTGACATGTCCGGGGTCCGTACTCGACAGCGCAAGCTGCATTTTGTGCCCTCGCGGGCAGATGGACCCTCATTTAGTTTAAACTAGAAAAAGAAGAAGAAGTTGGGAGTTGGTGTTTTGGCAGCGTGATGAACAGTCGACAATCCTAAATGCTATACCTACTTTTTTATTCTTAGTTGCACAGTGCAAAGCGCTGTGGTAAGGCTGAGAATTATCAAGTAGAAAGAAAGCAATGATTAAAGATTAATAAAGATAGAATAGTTTTAATAGTAGAGAAATAGAGGACGAGATAGAGGGAACGTATATATAAATAGTATTTCATACGATATTAATTAATAAATTGTTTGATAGGTATAGGATTCATTATTGGTTTTTATACGCCCGTTTGAAAAACGGGACGTATTATGGGAACGCCCCTGGCGGTCGGGCGGGCGGGCGGCGTCCAATTTTGTCCGGAGCATATCTCCTACATGTATGGAGGGATTTTAATGAAACTTCATAGAAATGTTCACCACTATGAGAAGCAGTGTCGCGCACATGAACCAGGTCTCTAGGTCAAAGGTCAAGGTCACACTTAGAGCTCATTGAAAAATGCTTGTCCGGAGCAAAACTTCCACATGTATAGAGGGATTTCAATATTACTTAGCACAAATGTTCACCATTGTAAGGCGGAGTGTCGCGCTTAAGATTCAGGTCCTTGCGACCAAGGTCAATGTCACACATAGAGGTCAAAGTTCAGATAAAAATATGAAGATGTGTATATGGACCATTTAGTCATCATTTATTGAGGGATTGTAACACAAATGGTCATTATCAAGACTATGGCTTTGATACATATAATTTAGGTCAATATATACAAGATCAAGGTCACTAAAGAGGATGAAATATCCAGATTTTGTCCGGAACATAATTCCTACACGCATGGAGGGATTTTAATGAAATTTCATAGAAATGTTCACCATTATGAGAAGCCATGTCACGCACATGAACTAGGTCTCTAGGTCAAAGGTCAAGGTCACACTTAGAGCTCATTGGAAAGCTTGTCAGGAGCAAAACTTCCACATGCATAGAGGGATTTCAATATAACTTGGCACAAATGTTCACCATTGTGAGGCGGAGTGTCGCGCACAAAATTCAGGTCCCTGCAGCCAAGGTCAAGGTCACACATAGAGGTCAAAGTTTAGATAAAAATATGAAGATGTGTATAGGGACGATTAAATCATCATTTATTGAGGGATTGTAACACAAATGGTCATTATCATGACTACGGCTGTGACACATGTACTTTAGGCCAATATATGCAAGGTCAAGGTCACTAAAGATGGTGAAATATCCAGATTTTGTCTGGAGCATATCTCCTACATGTATGGAAGAATTTTTATAATACTTTATTGAAATGTTCACCACCATGATATGTATTGCTCCATGCATGGTCCAGGTCTCCAGGTCAAAGGTCAAGGTCACACTTAGAGCTCATTGAAAAACGCTTGTCCGGAGCAAAACTTCTACATTCATAGGGGGATTTCAATATAACTTGGCACAAATGTTCACCATTGTGAGGCTGAGTGTCGCACGCAATATTCAGATCCCTGCGACCAAAGTCAAGGTTACACATAGAGGTCAAAGTTCAGATAAAAATTTGAAGATGTGTATAGGGACCATTTAGTCATCATTTATTGATGGATTGTAGCACAAATGGTAACTATCATGACTACAGGTGTGACACATTTAATTTAGGTTAATATTTGCAAGGTCAAGGTCACTGGAGATGATTAAATATCCAGATGTTGTCCGGAGCATATTTTCTACATGCATGGTACTTTATAGAATTGTTCACCACCATGAGACGTAGTGCCCTGCACATGAACCAAGCCTCTAAGTCAAAGGTGAAAGTCACAGTTAGAGCTCATAGAAAAACGCTTGTCTGGAGCAAAACTTCTACATGCATAGAGGGATTTCAATATAATTTGGCACAAATGTTCATCATTGTGAGGCTGAGTGCCGTGTATAAAATTCAGGTCCCTGCGACCAAGGTCAAGGTCACACATCCAGTGCATATCTTCCCTACTGATTTGTTTTAAGGTTCATTTAACAACACAGTGCCAAGAATAAAAACTTGCTTGCTAGATAACGCTTATCCATAATGCCCCCATCTCCATCTAAAGCTTTCCTTAACGGGCGTATTTTGTGACTATGGCACCCTTGTTCAATTTAAAGACAAGGTAGTCTCGAGGAAAATTATATCTATATATTTAATTTAATTTTGTGATTTATGCGCATTTATTAAGCAATAAAAAACATTGGTCTTCAATCAAATAATCATTAGGCAAAGAAGCCAGAGGAAAATTTAGTATCATACAGGTATAAGCTTGGTGCACGTTACACTATATAACTATATGACTTATCTCCCAAGCACATGAGCATGAATGACCGGTTAGCTTAAGCCCCATCCATACAGGTATAAAGAACTGTAAATCCTGCTGATCTTAATAAGTAGACTGCTTTCCAGAAAATGCCTGTACACAGTTGGTTATAAAATATGCTAATGGAAAACGAAAACCATTAGTTCCAGGGAAAAGTTATTGGAGTGCATATTTGCCTAATTTCCTTTTTAGACCATTGTTTTAAAGCATGGCAAGTGTCTCCCTCCTTCCCATAATCAGTAAAACCAGATATTTTAACAACGATTCCATATTTATCAATCTGAATATCCGTTTGAGTGGTCATTTCATCAAATATGACACCCCCATATCTCTCACCCTCTGGTATATTTTGCTTGTTTGCCTCAGCATACATCCAATGGAAAACATCATCTTCAAATCCTGGGTTTTGCTTTATAGCATTTTTATACAATATGAGCAGTGATTGCGATGGTAGTAGTACTAATAACTTGCTTGAATTTAAGAGGCCATAGCAATTAGGACTTCTGTTATACATTTGCAGGCATACACCAATAAATTTCTTAGACCATCTGCACTCTTTGGGTTTCTGCCAACATTTTTGGCTTGTTCAACAAGTAATTCTATCATATTTTCATCTGATCTTCAGGGCTTATCTTCTTTATATAATAATTGTCTGGAAGTCATTTAGTAATAATTGTGCATGTCAGATCAGATAAGGAACATGTATCAATAGGGTCAATGCAAAGACCTCTGTAATATGTCTTGAGTTGTGTGCCAACTTTTTTTCTTACATGTTTAACACCTGGAATCGAAGCTTTCAAATGTTCAACAAATATCATTGAGCCAGATATTGAAGAGCTTTTCCATATTCTAGACATTAAAACTTCAAAGTCTCCAAGAGTATATTTATGTCTACTTCTCCATCAGTCAGTCTTGACAGAATCCTATCCAAAAAATGGAGTAAATATTAAATGTTGATTTTTTACACGCCATAATAGAATACAGTTAAACCTGTGATAGTGTTCATTTTAATTAAACAAAATTATATGGAATTAGTAACATTAAGTTTTTCATTTCAAATTGTTATGTAAAGTAGCATTTTTAAAGGCCCATCATGCTCCAGAAATGCTTTCTTTAATTCTCAAAAAAGCTTTTCATTTGTTGCGCCCTATTTTGGTTTATAAAACGTCATTCTTTGGCCAATTTGCATAGAAATCAAAATAATAATTTATTTAAATGTAAATAATTTTATGACAGTATGTGCTACTTTGTTCAGGTGATAATGCTGCTCGAAAATCATTATGTCAATCTTATTAAACACCTGAATGCTCTTTCTATATAAGTAAAAAACTCTTTCATTTCCAATGCATTATGTGCCTTTAATAATGATTAATGCTTCCGAGGGATCATTTTGTTTCCAGAAGTTTAAACTTTTTTTACTGAATGAAGGCATTCTTAAGAAAGTCTCGCGGATTAAGTTGATTTACTGACTGTCTTACACAGGTTTAACTGTATAACCATGTTTAAAGTGGAGAAAAATTGTTCTTCTCAAAAATGGCATACCCTGTAAAGTGACTATAGGAAATGCATTAGAAATTAATATTTGTTTTCCTATCTGAATTGTAGTTGTACATTGTAGTGTGCTAAGCTATAAAACTGGATTGAAACCAGTTTGTAGATAATTTCTATAAAATTGTCATGCACTTATATATTAACAATCGTCATGTGAAAACCCTTAAAATCTTAATCAGATAGTTAAAAAACATGCATAGTTACATGCATTGATGTTCTGGTAATCTAAACCATAAATTCAAATTCAGTTGATATTGTCAATTTTTCAAATATTGAATTACTACAAACAAGAGGTATGAATGTTAATAGAAGGTTTGTAACAGATGCTTCCCGGTCAAGAATTCGCTATGTTTCAGGTTACTATGTAACCAAGCTAAGAAAGAAATATGTGCAAGTACTACTATCTAATATTTTTTCTAAATCCAAAGCAACCATTCCGTAGTTATGGAGATACAATGTACCATCTTACACGCAAAATCTTTACCAAGAATTTCTAAGTCGAAAAAGGGGGCAAAAGTACGCATAAAAGCAAATCAGTCATAGGACTTTCCACACTCATGTAACAAAATCAGAGAGAACAAGTGTGTGAAGTTTCAATCCATCCCTTTCCGTAGTTATGGAGATACCATGTTACACGCAAAAACTAAACCAAGAATTTCTAAGTCGAAAAAGGGGCATAAATATGCAATCGCAAATCAGAGTACGGTACTTGTACAACTAATGATAGATAATCACAGAGAAAAAGCATATGAAGTTTCAATCCACTCCCTTCAGTAGGTATGGAGATACCAGCTTACACGCAAAAACTTAACCAAGAACTTCTAAGTCGAAAAAGGGACATAAATTTGCAAAAAAAACAAATCAGAACTGTGCTGGGTCCCTGTGATCACAATGACAAGTATGTATGGTGGCTAATTTGTGCCATTCGAGTCCCCCCCCGCGACCCCCCAAAACGATAAGTCGATAATTAACAAGTTAAAATGACGGGGGCACGGAGCATAAACATGCAATATAGCGGAGACGCAGGGCTAAGTCTTAAAAATAACGCCATTTAATTTCTAAAATCTCGCTCTTCGATCCCGCGGGCGAAGTTTTATTTATTATATTCGACCTTCGCCACCGCTAATGAGCGTGTTTTTGCTCTGCTCCTGCATTTTAACTTGTTAATTCACGACTTTTCATTTGCCGGAGTCGCGGGGCGAAAACACGAATTGCACAAATCAGCCACCATAATTATGACTTCTAAAACATGTATTAAACTTCACGTGAAATTCCTCTGTGCCTGTGCAGATAAATTTTGCCCCTTTAATTATCTAAGATTATTAAGAGATATAATGTAAAAATACATGCTAGGTTAATGTGTTTGAATAATCCTATATATGTATATAGTTCTTAAGTGAATGTTTTTCGCAAAGGGGAAACAAAGTTGTACAACATTCCTTATCCAAGTGATATCCCGAGGCCGACATGTAAACAGTTCTAATTTCTCAGCATATTAGTCTTCCTTGTGACTGACGTTTTTTTTTCCTATTAATGGTTGAGGCATGACAATTGAAGCCACCGTTTTATGCCTGCGTGGTCGTAATTGGCGAGTAAATTGGTTCGAATAATTGAAATCTATGCATCTCATAACTCCTATAGGTGAGGTGGTTTTGACCAACCACTTGTAAACGTGTTGGATTACCGTAAAGATAAACATACTGCACTAAAGTATAGATATATTTTCAAAACTGTATTAAACGGAATAATGAATATTCAATGTTCAAAACAAAATTATTATAAGCAAGCCATAATAAGCGTGGACGCATCATTGTTTTACTAATTTAGTTAAAATTAAACAAAATAATTTAAAATAAAATACAAAAAATTGTCAGTTATATTGCTTCATTTAATGTTAATTAAATTAATATACAAAACTGACAAGAGAAATAAATCAACATGAATATAGTAAATTATCTAATGTTTTAACAGTTATTTGATGCAATCTTCGAAATCCCAGTTTCTTGTCGAGCTTTGGCCAAATGAATACCATTGCAGAAACTACAGATCCAGACGGCCATTTAGGTAACGGGCTGGCGTGACCAGTTTTCTCACTTAATAGTATAAAGATTGGCCGATTTGCAGCACTATCAATATTGTAAAAATTTGATAACCTTTTGATATAAATTCACTTGTATTTAAGTGACATTTCACACACGTTGTCAAGGACAAGCCCTCGTTTTTTGTGAGCAAGAAGCCTTACACTTATTATGTAGTACTGGTTGGTTGATTCGACAGTGTTTCGAAAAGCTCAACGCTTCAAATATTCTAAGACGAGACAACCTTTTTTCAATGTGATCAATTAAATCAAAAGCTAAATTTGTAATCCTGTCGTAAAATTATTAAATCGTTCCAAAAAGTCATTCTGATTAACGTTTAGAAAGAAATATACATATATCTGCAATTAATGCCTTAAAGTAATATACTGTTGGGAAGAAAGTAAGAACGCTGATAGATGTAATATGAAATGACAAAAATAAAACATACTTGTTTTAACTCGGATTTCGGTCCGAAAAAGAAATATCTTTTAAATGTCTCAATGGTGTTATGAAGCAAAACATTAATTTATGTTTGATTTCTTAACAAATATTCCTCTGCTGATAGTCTGTACCATCATAAGATAATAGTATGAAAGGTTTTTAAGCCACAAGGCAAATCTATATGCGTTTAAACAATGGATAAAGAGCATCTAAGATACTAATTACCTTACCGTACTGTATTCGATAGACTTAAATGAAAGCAGATTTTGGTCTTAATTAGGCGTTAAATTCATTTTATAAATTGCAACCCGTTACATTATCTTATTGACATCAAAGGTAAAAAGGAGTGAGTCAATCATGTTAAATTTTACTGAAACACTTACATGTAATCACGTTAATTCTAATTTATTTCTCTAGAAAATCATGTCCACCGCCCCCAAGTATTGATTTAAACACATGTGAAAGATCAGCCAAAAAAACAACAACAACAATAGCTGTCATTTTTTTCATCTCATTTTACAATGAAACAATATGAGTACAAATACTATTAAAACTATTAATGCTTCATATCACCCTTGTGTGTAGAACATAACACGTATTAATGACCCACAAAATTATATAGTTAAATCAAGGCACAGAAACCGACCTAATTATTGTCACCTTTGATATCGCAATTTATGCAAACAAACGTTGATATTGAAACTACTACAGTGATGATATGGCTAACTCCATTATACGTCTAAAGTATTATCTATACCGATAACTAGGTTAAGTTTGTTATATTCATTTGATAGGAATATAAGTGTCAGGTACAATTTATTCTTTTTTATTTCACTTAACATATTGAGCAATCAAATAAAACATGTCGTAAAATCGATTTTGTTTTCGCCAATCACTGCAAATAGTTGATGTGCATATTAACATTTCTAAAAAAAGCCGAGCTTTAAGTCTTGAAAATATTGTTCTTAATGTGAAATTACAGGTTAATAAAAAAAAGTTCAAGCGTTTACAAGACGTGATAGATCTAAATGAAATTAGCTTCGAATTTTAAATTAAAAAGAAGAGCAAAAAAAATATTGGATACATGAAATACAACGTTTTACAAATAATTTTAGAAGCAAGGAAATAATGACGGAATATAAACAAGATGATGGCGATGGTCACAGTATAACCTACCTGGATACCGACGGTTATACAACTTGTACATTTGGTGCATCAATAGAAACTTCAAAGAGAATAAGAGAAATGGCAAACTTCAAATGTAGACCAGATGATGTTTTTATATGCGCTCCTGCAAAGTCAGGTAAATTTTCTCATAATGTCAACCATTCTTGTTTTAGTTAAGGATGTTTTTCTTATAAAATATAAATACAAAAATCAATGAGTGACCGCGCAAGCCCGATTCCTCGATAACATCCGTTTATATAGTTTCAAAGATGATATGTTTTACCGTTATTTAACATTTTCTATAACAGTGCTTCCTCAATGTCGGATATGTCTACAATATATTTTTGCGACTTTGTGAAATATTACCTATTACCTATATACTAAGTATTCATTGTTTCCGTTCAGTTTACACTCCGGTTAATCACTGCCCCAAGGAGGAATTTTTTTTTGATTTTCTGATCGAGTTGACACTCTTGTACATTCGGCTCCTGCAATGTATATGTTCACTTCAAGCTCCAATTTCCTGTCCATGTGCATCGGCTCAGAAACAACGACTACACATTCGAAATGCTGACAAGTTGATTTATGAATCTTCAATTACGAGTGTGCTTTTGAATAATTTCCAGAAAACTGAGTAAACATCCAAGATTTAGCTAAAGTTAAACAATTATGTAATTTGTTAAGTTGTCTAAATGCTTAAATTACATTTGTGATATGTAAAGCTTTTACAGACAATATTTCATTGTAGAACTTTGTTTTATATTCTTTGACATTCCAAGACTTAGTTATTCTTATTAATAACTGATACATAGATTCGCTTTGAAACTTTGTCATTGAAATGATGCAAACATTTGTGTTTAACAAATACTCTTCCTTGGGTCATAGTCATTTAGTCAGCTGTTTGGATGGAGTTCGGACTTGTTTTCTATTGTCAGTCTACAGTTTTTACTAAAGAACCTATATCAAAAAGAGAAAATAATATAAATGTCTTAATATATAATCGCTTCGCTACCATTATACAACTGTGAAAGATTTCCCATGAAAATTGTCACAATACGGTGTCCTTATCGTGCCATTTAGAATGTCGTCCGTCGCGTCTAAGGGTAGACACACGACAATGCGAAGTGACATCGCGACAATGCGAAGCGACGCTCGACAACGCGAAGCGATATGCGACAATGCGAAGCGACGCTCGACAGTGTCAAACGATATGTCGCACTGTCGCCTAGAAATGTCGCGGTAAAAAAGGGCGACATTTAAGAGATGTCGCTTCGCGTTGTCGAGTGTCGCTTCGCATTGTCGAGCGTCGCTTCGCGTTGTCGCGATGTCACTTCGCGTTGTCGCGATGTCACTTCGCGTTGTCGCATTGTCACTTCGCATTGTCGAGTGTCGAGGTTGGTAGAAGTGCATACCACGACACTCGACAATGCGAAACGACAACGCGACAATGCGATACGACGCTCGACAATGCGAAGTGACACTCGACATCGCGAAGCGACATTTTTAAAATGTCGAGTAAATGTCGCGTTATTTTTATAATTTTTACACCGCGACGCTCAACATTGCGAAGCGACACTCGACAATGCGAAGCGACACTCGACAACGCGAAGCGATACTCGACAACGCGAAGCGACACTCGACAATGCGAAGCGACATTTGGAATAATATCGTATCGCATTGTCGTGCGTCTACCGGTGCTTGGTCAGAATTTACTAACTCACCGACAAACGGTGCGATCATGGAAGGGGTCGCACTAAACTGCTGACGAATTAGCTGACGATATAGAATATATAGGAAACTGCTGACCAGTTAAACAAAGAAGGATTATCGAAAACTGCTGACCAGTTACACAAAGAAGGGAAACATTGAAGGTGTCAAATTGCCGTTGGTGATATTACAGGCGAGGTCGAGAAATACTTGATAAAATGTTTTTTCAAGATGTCAATATTACAAATGATACATATTAATTATAAAAAATTCAATTGATATATATTGTATATTTCTCAATTTATTTTGATATAATATTTTATTTAAGTACCTTAATGAATTTTCTTCTATGTGTTATATATTGGTTAAAATTTTAAAAATGTAGTCAAAATATGATGTACGAAAAATCATAATTTGTTTCAAGTACGTATAAAACTATGCATCATAGGTTAAAATATATACATGTACATATACGTAATGTATATTTTAACAAAATATAATTATTATGTCGTATTTAGTGCAAATATGAAATAAAGTGATTTCTGTTTCCTTATTTGTTGTTCGTATAATTGTATAAGTAATATTGAACAAAAATTAATAATGTGCTAATTGTTATAGTTAATAAGCTTTTATTACATTATAAACAACATGTTTCCACAGATATCCATTAAACTGATAATTTATCGAGATCGATATGCCCCAAGGTCATATTAAAATCGATTTCACACGCGACGTGTCATTCTTGATTTATCTATGACAAAATACAATAAACAGTCAAAAATATGTTATTAAAATGCTGACCATATTGTAGAATCTGCTGACCAGTTAGATATATAGAGAAAAATATATTTAAATGCTACGAAATTGTTACTCATTATGCAAATTTAATATATTTTATAAAATAATGTCGACATTTCATTAAGTAAAAACACTGCTGACCAATTTAATGTTAATTCAAATTGATTTAAGCCGTAAAACTCTCTTATTATATATGGTCAGCAAATTTAACGCTCTTTACATTCAGGCGAGAAAATGCTGACCAGTTAAACATATAGTAGAATCTGCTGACCAGTTAGATATATAGGGAAACTGCTGACCAGTTAGATATATAGAGAAAAATATATTTTGCCGTGAAATTGTAATTCATTTTTATTATGTATGCAAATTCAATTTATTTTATAAAATTATGTCTGTAGCAACGCTATATGTCGCAACACCGCTATATGTCGCAACTAACGCTAAATGTCGCAACGCTGACGCTATATGTCGCAATCAACGCTATATGTCGCAATCGCCTACCGCTAAATGTCGCAACGTTGCCGCTATATGTCGCACAAAAATCGATTGCCGCTAAATGTCGCAACCCCTTGACGCTAAATGTCGCACTTGATAGGAAAGTAACAGATGGAACTGATACAAAAGTAAGTGTTAAAACATTTAAAGTTTATACCATTTACATATGAAAACATATCCTAGTAACCAAACAAAAGTTGTATTTCGCGGTCTATGGCAAAAACCTTGTATGGCCATAGAAACAGTTTTTGGTTAAAGGGATGGATTTGGTTCTCAACCACGGACCAGGTGTGAGATCAAACTTTCTCTTTGAGGATGTCTTTCTCACAAAATGCATCAACAAAAACATTTGGATATCCTCTATATATTTGTTATATTATTTGACATAACTGAGCAAACCGCTTGTTAATGCAAAGGGGGAACTATATCTTAACATTTTATGTTTGTAACGTTCCCTTACTGTTGCCTTGTTTACACTGTAACGCGGATATGTTTGTGACGTTTCCTTACTGTAGCCTCGTTTCCATTGTTACATGGTTACGTTTTATGACATTTCTTTACTGTAGCCTCGTTTTCATTGTTACATGGTTACGTTTGTGACGTTTCTTTATTGTAGCCTCGTTTTCATTGTTACATGGTTACGTTTGTGACGTTTCTTTACTGTAGCCTCGTTTTCATTGTTACATGGTTACGTTTGTGACGTTTCTTTACTGTAGCCTCGTTTTCATTGTTACATGGTTACGTTTGTGACGTTTCTTTACTGTAGCCTCGTTATGGTTACGTTTGTGACGTTTACCTTCTGTAGCCTCGTTCTCATCGTAACATGGTAACGTTTATGACGTTTTCTCCCTGTAAAGCACGTTTTCACTATAACATGGATTCGTTTGTGACGTTTCTTTACTGTAGCCTCGTTTTCATAGTTACGTTTGTCACGTTTCCTTTACGTGGCCTCGTTTGTATTGCAACATGGTTACGTTTGTGACATTTTCTAATTACATGTATATTCTCGTTTTGATCGAAACAAGGACACGTTTGTGAATGGTTACTCTATTTCCTGATTTACATGAACACGAACACGTTTATGACATAGAGGATATTGAATGAGTGTAAGTTCAATACTGAATATATTGCACGAGTTGAATAAAATTATATTAAGCGAGCCTCTGGCGAGCATAATATTATTTTATCCAACGAGTGCAATAAATTCAGTAATGAACTTACACGAATTTAATATTCTATTTATCACATACCCAAAATAAAACAGTTTAAAGTGAAATAAGAGTCATTTTTCATTCCTCGTAACACTGATACATTTGTTAACTTAATGTATCGTAGTCTCATTTTAACTTCACCATGGTTTCATTTTTGATGTTTCTAAATTATTTCGAAGCAGAGTTGCTCGTTCCTCACATATATCACATCTGCAATATGCTGAATGACAAGAATCTTGTCAAAACGTAACAATTTTTTAACACTTTGACTTTAAATATAAGACCATAGATAAAATGCACAAATAGAAGCACGTTGTAAAGATATGATAAATTTTATCATCATTTTTATTGGAACTTTTGTCATGTCCAAGTATGCAGATGATGTCATCACGCAGATGCAAACAAAAAACTTGAAAGTGATTTTAATATAATTTTAATATGTGGTAGAAACATTCCTGTTTGGACCTCTGTCAGTTTGGAGGCAGTGGCCTTATTCTGGCGACATAAATCGCAAAATTATTCATTTCCAAAATGTTAACATACGAGAATGCCAAAAAGCGGTTTTGGGACTACTTTCTGAGCCAACTATACTAAAGCGATCGAATGGAATAGATTACATTTTTCTTATAAGTTTCGTTTTCATCGTTACAAAGATATGTTTGTTACGCGTTTTGTTAAAGTCTAATAGATTCTAGTACATTTGTTACGTTTTGTCATTGTAGTCTCGTTTGCATTGTAACATGCCGTTTGTGAAGTTTTCTTGTTGTGTTCTTGTTATTATCGTAACATAGTTACGTTTGTAACATCTTCTTCCCGTAGTTTCATTTTCAATGTTACATATATACGTTTGTGACGTTTTCTTATTGTAGCCTCGTTTTTATTGTAATTGAAACATGCTCACGTTTTTGACGTTTTGATATTGTAGCATCGTTTTAAAACTGACATGGTTACGTTTGTGACGTTTTCTTACTGTCGCCTCGTTTTCAGCTCTAATTTTGCGTAGCCTCGCTTTCATCGAAACAGGGTTTTTTAAGTCACGTTTTCATCAGAAAACGAATGCGTTTGTGAATGGTAATATTATGTTCACATTTACATGTATTAAGTTGTTGTCTTATTATCACCCTTTGATGATTTATCTAACGACAAATTGGATGTATAATTCAATCGATATTTGAATTATTCTTAATTTGTCGCACACAAGAAAAAATGAACATTCGGTTCATACTTATTGAATTATCATTATTAATATACATCTAGATATCTAATACATACGATTTTATGTCTGGTTGCTTTTGAACATATTATGACATAATTCATGGAGGATATTCAAGTGTTTTCTATAAATACAGGATTTATTTTCATCTAGTGGCAAGACAATAATTATTTTATGAGTGGCGGTAGCCATGAATGAAATATGATAATTTCCATACCACAAGATGATAATAAATCCTGTATTTATAGAAAAAAAAACTTGAATTGTCTGTTTATCATATAGATTTCTCTTCTTTTTTTTTGACATTACAATTTGAAAGAATTCTCCTTAAATTATGTGTATTGTCTGAATTTAGAAGAAAGTAGTCCGGCAAGACAGCAGTGAAAATACGGAAAATATATTTCACTACAGTGAAAATAGCTTTTTACAGTGAAAATACTAAAATTGAAAATACGCATTTTATTTCATCAGTATTTCTCAATATTTCACTTATAAGTATATGGTAAAACAATTTCTTTTTGGCTTGATTTTTAGTTTCTCTATTTTTTTCATGGGTCAGCCTATAACCTCTTTATGTAAACGGATAAAAGAATACCTCTATTTATTTATTTTTATTCATTTTTGTATTTATTTATTTATCTAATTGTTGTTGTTGTTGTTGTTGTTGTTGTTGTTTTCTAGTGGGGGAGTTAGCAGTTGACAGTATGCAATTGTCAGTAAGCAGTTGACTGTAAGCAGTAGGCAGTTAACAGTAGGCAGTAGTTATTAAGAAGTAGACAGTAATTAAGCAGTCAACAGTTGGCTGTCGTTTATGGAATTCCATGTTATAGTCCATGCATTTATTAATTTATCAGTGAATTCCTTTAAATGTTGTTCTAAGAATATATATGTACCTATAAACTATTAAAGTAAATTAGGAGGCAGAAAAATACAAAGGGTCCAACCGGGTTTGAACCACAGACCTCTTGGTCCGTAGACGGACACCTCAACCACGTCGTTAAAGGGTTAATCTAACAGCAAGGCTGATGGAAGTGGCCTATATACCTATAACCACTACACTCCTCCCCTTTTTACTTTTCAGAGCTAGCCAGCTCTCCTGAATGTCACTCCCTGCTTACCGCATCAGTCCGTCAAACACTTCTGACACCATTTAAGTAAATTAGGAGGCAGAAAAATACCAAGGGTCCAACCGGGTTTTGAACAACACATCTCTTGGTCCGTAGGCGGACACCTCAACCACATCGCTAAAGGGTTTACCCAACAGCAAGGCTGTTGGAAGTGGCCTATATACCACTGCACTATATTGTGCATGACCTCCAGAACGGCAACTATTTCGGCAACTGAATAATTTTTTTACCAATACAGTTGTAATAGGTCGTCCATTTTTATTTTAATGCTATAAGCAGTGAATAATAAGTAGTAAGCCGTAAGCAGTTGACAGTAAGCAGTAGGCAGTCAACATTTGGCAATTCCATAGTATATTGATTCATTAATGTTCCCAAAGAAATATTGAGATAAATATAAAAAGTTATGAAAGTATAACAATTCTGTCATAAACCTAAATCAATACACCGCATAGTTACGAATATCGATCAACAGATCAATTGGGTATTATTTAATACTTACATGTAGTAAAGCCTATCTAGTCAGATTATGAACAGGTATAATATAAAATATATATTAAGATATAGTTCCCCCTTAGCATTAACAAGCGGTTTGCTCAGTTATGTCAAATAATATATTAACAAATATACATGTATATCCAAATGTTTTTGTTGATGCATTTTGTGAAAAAGACAACCTCAAAGAGAAAGTTTGATCTCACACCTGGTCAGTGGTTGAGAACCAAATCCATCCCTTTTATCAAAAACAGTTTCTATGGCCATATAAGGTTTTTGCCATAGACCGCGAAATACAACTTTTGTTTGGTTACTAGGATATGTTTTCATATGTAAATGGTATAAACTTTAAATGTTTTAACACTTACTTTTTGTTTCAGTTCCATCTGTTACTTTCCTACCAAGTGCGACATTTAGCGTCAAGGGGTTGCGACATTTAGCGGCAATCGATTTTTGTGCGACATATAGCGGCAACGTTGCGACATTTAGCGGTAGGCGATTGCGACATATAGCGTTGATTGCGACATATAGCGTCAGCGTTGCGACATTTAGCGTTAGTTGCGACATATAGCGGCGTTGCGACATATAGCGTTGCTACAATGTCGACATTTAATTAAGTAAAAACACTGCTGACCAATTTAATGTTATTTCAAATTGATTTAAGCCGTAAAACTCTTCTTATTCTATATGGTTAGCAAATTTAACGCTCTTTACATTCAGGCGAGAAAATGCTGACCAGTTAAACATATACACATGTAGTAGAATGTGCTGACCAGTTAGATATATAGGGAAACTGCTGACCAGTTAGAAATATAGAAAAAAATATATTTTGTCGTGAAATTTTAATTCATTTTATAATGTACGAAATTCAATATATTGTATAAAATTTTGTCGACATTTAATTAAGTTAAAACACTGCTGACTTATTTAATATTAATTCAAATTGCAATTATTGCTTTTGAAAATACATTTTTTTCCGTTACAAGATTTTTCTATTGAAATATCACTAACAAGAGATTTTGATAAAACTCATAACATCATAATTCTTTATAAAACATTAATTCAAATTTTTGCATATCTTTAGAGGTATAAAAAGCTGTTTAATATATCCTTTTAAAATCACGGATTTATATTACATGTAGTAATGTAAATCCGTGTTAAAATGTATGATATTATGGTACTTTAAATGTATATATTTAATTTAGTTTATAAACATAGTCATATAAATGCAAAAATTAAAAATATAATTAAAAGAATAAAAGTAATTTCCCATCTTTTTATTACCCCCTACGGCGTGTTTATATAACTTCACACCTTCAATGTTTCCCTTCTTTGTGTAACTGGTCAGCATTTTCCGATAATCCTTCTTTATTTAACTGGTCAGCAGTTTCCTATATATCTATATCGTCAGCTAATTCGTCAGCAGTTTAGTGCGACCCCTCGTCTTCCATGATCGCACCGTTTGTCGGTGAGTTAGTAAATTCTGACCAAGCACCGGTAGACGCACGACAATGCGATACGATATTATTCCAAATGTCGCTTCGCATTGTCGAGTGTCGCTTCGCGTTGTCGAGTATCGCTTCGCGTTGTCGAGTGTCGCTTCGCATTGTCGAGTGTCGCTTCGCAATGTTGAGCGTCGCGGTGTAAAAATCATAAAAATAACGCGACATTTACTCGACATTTTAAAAATGTCGCTTCGCGATGTCGAGTGTCACTTCGCATTGTCGAGCGTCGTATCGCATTGTCGCGTTGTCGTTTCGCATTGTCGAGTGTCGTGGTATGCACTTCTACCAACCTCGACACTCGACAATGCGAAGTGACAATGCGACAACGCGAAGTGACATCGCGACAACGCGAAGTGACATCGCGACAACGCGAAGCGACGCTCGACAATGCGAAGCGACACTCGACAACGCGAAGCGACATTTCTTAAATGTCGCCCTTTTTTACCGCGACATTTCTAGGCGACAGTGCGACATATCGTTTGACACTGTCGAGCGTCGCTTCGCATTGTCGCATATTGCTTCGCGTTGTCGAGCGTCGCTTCGCATTGTCGCGATGTCACTTCGCATTGTCGTGTGTCTACCCTTAGACGCGACGGACGACATTCTAAATGGCACGATAAGGACACCGTAGTCACAAACAACACAAGTACAACAAGTTTACAATATAAAATCAAATAACAACAAGTAAAACGCCTGACACTTACATAACACGCAGTCTCTTTCTCGCGTCACGAATGAAGGAGTAACATTACAATTTCCCTTTAAATTTTGAGTAAGAAACAAACTGCAAGTTTTAACATTACTTCGTTGCTATGTTAACAACATGCAGACTCAGCAAAGTTATCTTTAATGAGCAACATTTAACAATTTTAACTATCTACATGTATTTTTATAGAACGTTTTCAATAAAACCATTTGGGCTGTTCGTAACTATATATGTATATTAAGATCCTACCATAACTTGCCTAAAATGAAATAAAGTTATCTACTTATATTTACGCTTTTAACAATTAATGTGTGATTTTAATGAATGTATAATCTTTTTGTAGGGACGCACTGGACATGGGAAATTATTTCCATGATGATTGCAGGGAAAGCCGAGACTATCAAAAGAAGCAAAATTGAGAATATGCTGGAGGCATTTCCTTGGGAAGTAATGGAAAATTTGCCTTCCCCTCGGGTATATCTGCTTTGAAAGTATCAAATTAAGATACACGAAAAAACATAGTAGTAAATAATCTAATGAATTTGTTAAAAAGCAAAATCAACAATCAACAAAAATTCACAAAAATACTCAAATTTTTGCCACAAGTTCCAGTTCAGAGGTGTTCATATACTCAAGTACAAACAAAAACATACTGGCAGTCCGTTTTTGCCTTGAAACATAAAAGCATATCCTTCACACATAGCAGAATGGTCGCCAATTTCTCTAAAACAAATAACGTATATAACGCATAATTTTTATTTAAATCTTTCAGGTGTTAAACACTCATGTACATTACAGTCGCTTACCAAAAGAGGCCAAAGAACTCGGTTGTAAATTGATATATGTGCTTCGTAATCCAAAAGATGTGGCTGTATCCCTATATAATCATAACAGGGGCATACCTTTGTATGAATACGATGGTAAATGGGAATACTTTCTACCATTATTCTTACAAGGAAAAAGTATGTATATACAATCTCTTGTTTACTTTTTTCTAAATTGAAAAAGAAAAAACACGCAGAAAAAAATAGCTGACATATTTATAAGATTGTAAGGAAAACAATGACTCATGAATACGGTCATAAATTAATGTCTAATTAAAACCTTAAAGATCTATTGATAATAATTAAATCATTGTCTTATTAAAACCTTAAATGTCTCTTAAATAAATTCAAAAAATTAAAAATGATTTTGAAGATTTGAAGACATGACATATTACTCGCAGATATATACATGTATTCAAATAGATAATAGTTAAAACATTTAGTCCAAGAGATGGCGGGGTTTTATTGCAACTTACTGTATCACCAAAACAAACATTGCCATTGTAAAGCATTTTGTTTGTAGTTTCTAAAAACCCATTTCTTAAGTTACGCAGCCCGGGCAAAAGTACAAAAATTCAAAATGGCCGCCAATATGGCCGCCATAAATTACAAAATACCGTATACTTTTTGTTTCTTGAATTTTTACTTTAAGATTTTGAACAAAATAGTTTTAATTTCACAATATCAGATAAAATATGGTAAATTTATGATGCAATCAAGGAAAAATGACAATTATATGGCAAATTTTAAAATTATCACTATCAATTTACCAAAAATGTGGTGAAAAATAACACTTTTTGACAATTTGATGACTTCCGTTTTTCTGTATTACATGTAACACAATATAAATGAAAATGCATTTAAATTGTGTGTACTTTATCAATTTAACATAGCTAGACAAGTTAAGCATAAAAAATTATTATCTGTGCATTTATGCTGTAATAGTAGAGTTTCAAAAGTGGGTGGGGTAAAATTACCAATTTTTAAAAGATAAATTACAATATTCCCAAAATATGTCTTTACTCTATAATTTCAGTTTAATGTAAAGAAAATTGTATTTTAACTGTGTGTTCTTTATCATTTGAACCTTTCTTGATAACAAAAGCATGATTTTTTTTACCAGAGCATTTATTACAGAATAGTAGAGTTTAAAAAGTGGGTGGGGTAAAATTATCTCCCCAAAAAACGTTCAAAATTAGGAAGCTCCTAAAACTTGCCCTTATTTTATGATTTTAGTGCACTAACCATATATTATTTAAATTCTGTGTTGAAATTTATAAATATGTATTACATTTAAGAAGAAAAGAAACATCATGTCATAGCAACTTTAAGATTATCACAATTCACCAAATATTAAGAAGGTAAAAAAAACCCACAGTTTTGACATTTTTAGCCTTTTGGTATATCTTTTTGACACAAATGCTACAGTTGTTTTAGTTGATTATAAACTGTATTAGTTTTGCATAGAAATCATTACAAGAGAATATATCCCAGAAAGAAAGTTTAAAAAATGGGTAGGGTTAAATGACCGACATAACACTTTCAAAATTAAAATGCTAATGGAATATGCTTTTACTTTAAATGTTTGATAGTCATGTTTTGCCATGTTTTGACAATTTTTATCAATACATTGTGTTAACGATGTACCTAGCATAGTCGTCTTTTCGCATAACCCTTTTATTGCAGATATCTTTTGAAATCTTCGAAATTCTTACCGAATATTTTACTTTGAATGACAGAATTAATTTTTTTTTTGGAAAGCTGCACTCCCTATTGCTGGTCAAGTTAATTTGGTCCTTATAAAAATGCCAAGTTTTAATGACGCTTTGTACTTGTACTGTGTTTATCTATAGTGTATGAAGTAAAAACTTATTAAATCTTGTATGTGTGTACTCAAAAGCTGTTTATTTTATATTTAAAAAGAGGCTGTATACCAAATAGAAGTATTTTCAAATTTCATTATATTAATTCTTTAATCAATTAAGAAAAAAACAACATCGTTTCATGGTATCATAATTAATTAACACGAAAATGTATAAAAAAAAAACATACATTGGTTACTTTCGTTTCATCTTTGTAACAAGAAATAGATAATAAGTGTGATTTACTAGTAATTGAAATTGTCGCTAGGGATGTTTCTTAGAAGAATAGCACTAAAAGTGTGTGGGATAAAATTGAACTTAAACCTGAAGACATCAC